>NC_135549.1:11112341-11269841 GCF_964340395.1 Glandiceps talaboti
AATAGAGGGTAAATGGTCATCTCTCCTCAATCTTTACTGCTGATTAGTGTATGAATGATTAAAATGATTTATAGAGTGCCTGCACAGGTATCCATTCATAACGCTCACTGACACTTAATTGATGACTTGCAGTCATAAACAAACTTTCTCTTGAAAATACACTCTTTTATTTTTCACATTTTCTTCATATAAAGTTTTTGATGCTTATGTTATTCAAGAGTATGTTTCAACTCTTTTTGTCTACTAACATTTCTTGAAACTGCCTTGGCCTTCGTCAATACTGATGCATAAAACTGAATTGTTGGAGAAAAGAAATACTCTTGAAACCTCTGAGTGCATGTGCAAAAGGACAAAATTACCCTATGTGTACTCTAGTCCAGCCTCTTACATAATAATTTTATGAACTTTGTTATTTTGAAATCCAGTTCACAGACAGTCAGAGTGGTGAATGGTTTGGTTATCTCAGTCAACAAGGTGAAGTTACACAAGATTTCAAAGGAGGACCATTCAAAGGTATGTTTCACTTTTTCACATTCTATTTTCGCTTCAAGAATGTAACGTTAGTTTTAGAACATGTAACACTTTATGTAGTTAATCTACCTAAGATTGCCCTGGAAGACTTTTCATATGTAGACATGATTGGATTAATGTACAGTAGACACATGTAATGAAGAAATATCATTCCAAAGACTGTTTATTATGATTATAGTTTATAATGCCATGACAATGTTAGAGTAGAATAATATTTTTTTGAGCTTATTGTTGACATATTTTGTAAATTATTTTAGTCTCTGAGAAAAATGAAGAGCCATAATAGTGTTTGAATGTCAAATTTCAGATTTAGTAGTTAAATGAAACATTCTGCATCACATCAATCTTGAATTATATGCAGTAGCATATCTTGTACCTCAGATGGGAACTATTTAAACGTTTGCTGTCATTTTCTATAAGAAATTTCCAACCCATTCTTGTTTCAAATTAAGAAAAAAAATCAGGTGTCACTTTGCAAAGTGTTCAAATAGAAGTCAAAATGTTATCAAAATTAAGCCATTTGAGAATCCAATATGGCTGCCATTTTAGAATCCAATATGGCCACTATGGGGAAAATAAGAGATCTTCATTTCCCTTGAAAACAAGACGGTTAACCCTCAAATGTCTTTTATTGTTTCAAAAGGACCAGAAGTAATCTTCCATATTGCAAAGTTTGGAGAACTTTGATTTTCTGTGAAATTTGTCCAAAGGTGCATGCTACCTTAATAATGTGATTATTTATTTATCATCTCCAGGTTGTTTCCATGTTCCAAGGTGTCTATTTATGTGTGAGAAGATACTTAAAGAAATCTTGAAGACTGAAGAAAAGTCCATCAATTAATGATACAGGGCAAAATAGCAAAAAGTTACATCTCTGGACCAACTTTCATTTTTGAAACTATTTGGTATAGTTACTGAGTTGCATTTATAATCAGGTGTGGCGTGTTTTAATCTCCAAAGACAATATAGCAATCTTTACTGATGATATTATGATTAACAAATTATATTATAGTTATCTAAAAAAACCTTCTTTTTAATAGTTTCCATTTAAAAAAAAACGAAATTCAAGTTTAGATGATATATTTTAAGACTCTTCTTAGGCTTACTGGCACATGACTATTTTCAGTCTGTGAAATCCAAGCTTACATTTAATAGCCGTTCATTTCAGAGGCAAGATGATCACATTCACCCAGTGTAAATGTACAAATACAAAAGACCAATATATTAATTAGGAATTGTGCATTGGTAGCATTTACTCACTCAACGTTTTGTTTATAACAATTATAACAAAGTATGTTATTGGCAACAACCACGACAATACCTTTTGTGTGGTCTACAAATGTTTATTATGTAAAATATTCTCCTCAAGGAAAGTCAGAGATTTTACAGTCTGAGTGTTAAAGTTACATCTTTTGTGAGAGAAAGTATTTATTATGATAATTGACAATCAGGTATATGATATCTCAATAACTGAGTTATGTTATCTGCAGTAACCAATCTGGGAATAACTGAGCTATGTTATTTGTGAATAACTGTTCTATGTTGTCTGGGAATAACTGGGCTATGTTGTCTGGGAATAACTGGGCTATGTTATCTGGGAATAACTGAGCTATGTTGTCTGGGAATAACTGGGCTATGTTGTCTGGGAATAACAGGGCTATGTTGTCTGGGAATAACTGTTCTATATTATCAGGGAATAACAGGGCTATGTTATCTGTGAATAACTGGGCTATGTTGTCTGGGAATAACTGTGCTATGTTGTCTGGGAATAACTGGGCTATGTTATCTGGGAATAACTGAGCTATGTTGTCTGGGAATAACTGGGCTATGTTGTCTGGGAATAACAGGGCTATGTTGTCTGGGAATAACTGTTCTATATTATCAGGGAATAACAGGGCTATGTTATCTGTGAATAACTTGGCTATGTTGTCTGGGAATAACTGTGCTATGTTGTCTGGGAATAACTGTGCTACGTTATCTGGGAATAACTAAGAATAACTGATGCATGTTATCTGGGGAAAATGTGTTCATTCAGCAGGAATATCATGTATAATATGTTTAGCGTACAGTTTACAATCTCAGACAATTTACTGTTATGTAAAATCAATTAATGGTTCCACTGATTTCAATTCATGCAATTCATACAACAACATAGACTGGAAGATACATCGTTTTGTTAAGCCCTATCAGGCTAGTGGTGCTGGCTGATAGCGTGACATGAATGTCTGTATCTTACAAACTAACAACAACACATTCTGATCAGAATCATTCTAGGTCATATTGTGTTATTTTTCCATTGTTTTTAGCCAATCAGATGTAACCTTGTAGGGTTCAGAATTAATTCTACATCCAGACAGTAGACCAATAGTGACTGGTAATACCATTTATAATGACACCTAGCACTATTCAAAAGTCTTATTTTGTACATAACACATTTCTTCACAGCTGTGATATGTAATTTCTAAATTTACATTTTTACTAAAGTATGTCACATCCCCTGAGTCTCACCTTATCTCACTTTCAATCTATTCTGTCATGTTTGATACATTCTGTATAGTTATCAGGGAGTTCTCAGTATCATTATTCACTGCCAGTTGTCTGATATGTTTTGTTGTGAAAGCTTACATGTGGGCCAAAAATACAAGCTTGGTGACTAGATATGACTAGATATGATAATATGAATATTTAAGTCACAGTGAATTTGATAACAATGATTATGGCAACAAATATGCACTAAACCTGCTAAATAATAAATGCATGCCACTATGGTACCATGGCAATAAGGACATAATATTGAAATCAATCATAATTATTGAATTGACTATCAAAAAATGTCAATACTTGTTAAAGTTAATTATAATAATTTACTAAATGTCTCAAAGGTTATGACAATGAAGGATTTAGACAACCAATTAAATACATATTCTATGTTCTTTATATTATATGAATGATTTAAGATATGTATATGACTATGCTATGATTTGGTTTAACATTAGGGCACAGGTTGTGTGTGTGTGTGTGTGTGTGTGTGTGTGTGTGTGTGTGTGTGTGTGTGTGTGTGTGTGTGTGTGTGTGTGCATGTGTGTGTATGTATGTATGTATGTATGTATGTATGTATGTATGTATGTATGTATGTGTGTGTGTATGTATGTATGTGTGTGTGTGTGTGTGTGTGTGTGTGTGTGTGTGTGTGTGTGTAACGATATATTTCCATCCATTTTAACAGGGTAAATTTTACTGTAATATTGTAACATATGTTTCACGTCAGTAATGATTGAGTATTGTAAGGATTGTAATAGTTTTAAGGTGTGGAAGTATTTCTTTTCAAGTCAAAATTATGGTTTATTACATGTATGTGGTTTTTTTTCTGCAAATTTTGTGTGCTTTGGTGAGTGACTATACAAATGATTCCTCTGTACATGTAATACCAGCTGAACTGTATTATAGTTTTATCATGTGTACATTTTTGGTAAAATTGATGTTGGTTGAATAGATAAATGGATTTTATGGAGACAATTACTGAAAAGTAGTTACAGAGGAGGACATTATCATGTATCAATTATGAATGTTAATGTTTTAAATACTGAAATGTGAAACTCGTCAAAGATTTAAACTGTCTATACTGGTTGTCTATACTCATTGAGTGTTGGTTCATCCGTGATCATAAACCCAAGCCTCTTTTACGGCACCGTCCAAGACACACCCACTGCCACGAGCATGTTTCACTGCCTCAGTAGAAATATGTGGTCTGGCTTGCGAGAATGGTGTTGATTTTTTCGACTTACCTACGCTGTTAAACTTAACAAAGTACACCACATATTTACACCATTGAAGTTCAATATTGTGAACTTGACAGTTGGATATAACCACATGTGTATTGCTGATCTTTACAAGGCTGTTGTACTAGTAAGTGTATTACATGTACCCTATATATATATTGCAGTGACATACATCAATAATATATACAGCTTGTACAACTACAAATATATACCAAAGAGACAACTACTGTTTATATTATAAACATGGATATCGCCGGGGATATCAGTTCTATTCAGGTAGAAACTGCCTTGTACCAAAAGAGAGCACGAATTATGGAGGATGCAAAATAATAAACCGATTTTAATAAAACAAAAAAATATTTACCTTATAGATGTTAGTTGTGTTATTTTTAATTGGTGTGAACTGTATATACAATGCTATTCAGACAACTTCAGATTTGTGAAGGTCGCCCTCTTGTGGCATAGTTTATATAACTCGAAGGCTCAGTACTTGATGGAGGCTAACTGGTTAGGTTTATATATAGTCCAATAAACCTACAGAGAAATATACCTCAGCCCGCCACTAATTTGAACACAATGTCTATGTGCTTTTGTATTCAATGGATACCCATTAATGACAAATTAATTAGATGAAAATTGAAAGACATGTATTTTAATTAGTTTTAGTTTTTCGTCAAAATATTACTATTGCAGGGGTTTTCATGCTGAGAGGGTTACAATCACTTGGCCTATGAAGTCATATTTTTAAACATCTTTCTAATCAAAATAAACATTTGGGTGATTTCAACACAGGAACAAACCTTAATTTGGGGATTGGGAAATTTTGTTTTGCACTTTTGTCTCAAAATATGGCCTGGTTAATATTTCAAGATACATTACCGTATGTTAACTGTTGGCAAGACTGCATTAAACTTTTGTGTATGTGTATGGTATCGCAGTGAGGCGAAACGATAGCTTATTCAACTTATGAAACGATGTTAACGTTGTTACTATGGTAACAGTAAAATGAATTGTAACGTGGCGGCTTGGTCACCTTGTTTTCGCTGACGGGGGTCGTCTCAAGTCAACAAACCCTAGCTAGGTCACAGATTTACCGTCAATGACATGAACAGATGTTGAATTTCTGAATTAATTTATCACTGGTTATAATGTAACAAGGGTATGGACACATAATTATCTGGATTATCTAAGCTACCTTTCAAATTAATACGGCATGCATTTTCTGATTGATAAATGTGTACATGTGTAACTTAGTGTGTAAAATTTTCAATTGACACTTGTTATGATTTTGATTTTTGTCTAGTCGCTATTTATTTGTTTGTCTTGCAAAAGTCTTCTCAGTTTTGTCAGAATTTTATAAAGTTTTAACATCGCGTTCACAATTTCCTAGTGCATATAATGTATATAATTTATTCGCAGTGACACAGTCAATGTTATATTGATGGCTCTAAATTGTCAAATTAATGTTCATAATAATGGCACATGTGTTCCAAATTGCACGTAGTTACATAAACTCACCACGTATTCAGTTAACTTTATTGACGAATAACCAATCAATGTTTGGAGAGGTCAGACACTTTTGGTCAACTGGAGGACGTATCGTACACGTCACTTCATTCTTATTTACATGTATTCGATAATTAATTTGCCACGTACTAACACATACACATAACTCGTTGGTAAAGAAGTCTTTAGGACACAAGTTGAAACTTTTCGTGGCTGGTGAAATGGTGTGACGCTAAAATAATTGAACGTGTACACAGTGTTAAAAGGTAAGCTGATGCAGTCCCAAGTTGTAACGGACATAGGGATAGCGAGATTCTTTTCATTTACAGTAAATGGTTGATGTTATGTTGACTTGCATGAATTATATCATCATTCATACACGTAGTTCCATAGTTAGTTTAAAAAAATAGATTAAGATACCATCTATAACTTGCCACTTTTTGATCATAGAACGAAAATTAAAAACCCACTTTTAATCAACAACAGCGTATATGTACATGGTGTTTGTATAGAGATAAACTATATCCCTCAAACGTGTGCTCATCACAGTACAATTAGATTTATAATTATTGGCAAATAAGCATTCCTTGTGAGATACACCAATTTGAAGTAAATACATACCACGTTGACTTGGGTATTCTGTCTTCAATACCTTTCAGCAAAATACTCAAAAAAAGAAGAGAAATGGATGCTAAATTCGTTATTATCATCATATTTGCTGTAATTCAACTTTCAACCCATTCTCAAGGTAAGTTCACAGTCATGTTTATCTGGGATGGGAATTGGTTTGACCATGGAGGGAGAAGCAACGACTTCAAAATTACACACAATCTATCTAAGTGTTCAAGTAGTAATGACTACCTTGAATAAATATCCACCTGAATTAGACGGTATAAAATGTTTACACGGTGTTTTCTACTCAGCATGTGTTAAAGGTTCGGATAACATAATTCATAACACCAATTCGTGTTATCGTAGAATAATCCCTCAGTTCTTTCTTATATTTCGATAACAGTTAGCGCTGGCGCAGAAAACAGTTTCGAAAACGTATATAATCATTCCGAACTCTGTACCTATTGATATTGATACAAAAGTGCCAATACTCAAGTTATTATGTGTATTATTTCCAAGCGACTCGAATGAACGACAAAGTTTGTGTGATCAGTACCTTCCACAGCATTGACATAATAGACATATCAACAACATGGATGGTATATGTTGGTTCAGGCATTCACTGGTTAATATGTGTAAAGAAAACATATAACATTGCCCTTTCTTTGCCATTCCATATTCTTAATATTTTAAAAAACGACGAATTTATTCAGAAATGATGAAAACATTAATCTCCTGTTTTTTGTTTCATCATCATCATCATCATCATCATCATCATCATCATCATCATCATCATCATCATCATCATCATCATCATCATCATCATCATCATCATCATCATCATCATCATCATCATCATCATCATCATCATCATCATCATCATCATCATCATCATCATCATCATCATCATCATCATCATCATCATCATCATCAGGAGGAAAGTATAGTTGTATTGATTACAGCAAAATAGTTGGTGATTGTGGTGAACATGGGGAATGCATTGATGATGAATTGACTGGAGCCCGATGTCAATGCTTTGATGGTTTTGAGAAAGACTATCACGGGAAGTGTAACACACTGGGTAAGAACTACATTGCAATTCTTGTATAATTAATTAGTCAATAGATATGTGAATTTTTCTTTTATTGCTATTTTAAAAAGTTTTAATTTTCTGCTCGTTCCTACGGACAAAGAAAACCAAGTGACAGAACAGACAAATTGAAACAAATTTGTGTTTTAGCAATTTCAATCAAAGAACCAGCACAGGATGTGGTCGAGCTCGAGTGGTATAATTTGTTCGAGTTTTTTTTTTTACGACAGAACGTGTCACAGGCTTGATTCACGTGTGACAATATTGAACGTTGGGTATGTAAGAACTGCCATTTTGTCTACGGCAAGCTAATTAAAGTTTCTTTTACATCACCCACATCACTACAGTGTTCAAAAGTTTGACGCATAGGCACCCAACATTCATTTCATTCCAAGGTTTGTTGTAAGTCATGACGTCATTGTCAATTTACGTAAATTTCTTTTTTTGTTTAAATTATTTCATAGTGAAAGAACCCATAAAGTTCAGAGAGGAAAGAATAGATGATGTCTCGGCCGACTGTGATTTTGTTTGTCGGCTACGAAAACGTCTGCGTATCAAAACGATTTCTTCGAGAGCAGCTTGTGGTGCAAGCTGTCTTCCTGGAAGATTTATCAAACGAGCTCTAGGTGCAAAGTGCATCGATGGAGATACTGATTGTGACGTCAACAAACTCGACAAACGTGGTATGGATTGTCCCCCTGATAATGATATGGATGGTATGGAAAAACGTGTAGTGAAGAAGAAACGCGATGTTGAAATGGGATGCATTGAAGGTGAAAACTGTCCCCCTGATCAGATGAACAAACGGGATGTTGAAATGGGATGCATTGATGGTGAAAACTGTCCACCCGTTAAGATCTTGAAGAAGCGCTCTGTAGACGAAAAAGTAGATTGTGGCGCTAGCTGTCTCCCTAGTATCGAAGAGGAAAAACGTGATGTAAGAATCGCATGCATTAATGGTGTCAACTGTCCCCCTGAGTTAAAGAAGCGCTCAGTAGCAGAACAAAACGACTGCGGTCCTGGCTGTCTCCCGGAAATTGAAGTGGAAAAACGGGATATAGGAATTGAATGCTTAGATGGGATAAATTGTCCCCCTGGAGAAATAAGGAAAGGCGCTGTAAATGAGTAAACTTGATTGGCAATCCACTACTATGGC
The DNA here is from genome assembly GCF_964340395.1 of Glandiceps talaboti. Lineage (NCBI taxonomy): Eukaryota > Metazoa > Hemichordata > Enteropneusta > Spengelidae > Glandiceps > Glandiceps talaboti. The sequence continues at coordinate 11,121,016 of NC_135549.1, forward strand.
AGGTGACTGAGGTGTAGGTGAGATGGTTCTTCAGAGTGTGAACATATTGTCAAAGCAACTGACAATGTTGTAAACTTGAACACTTTGGTGGAGTATCAGGGCACCACAGTACTGGATGGCAACAAATATCACGATTATGTACGCACTTACGCTACGAGAACAAAAGTATGATTAGAGATAGTTAATACTCTGCAAGAACACAGTGTTGATTAGAAATTTTCCTTCTGTTAAGTTTGTAATTTCTAATTTTTTCTACGCTTGGCTGTAAACTTTAGACCTACTAAAACTATTATTACAGGTTTTGGAATAAAGCGCATTGCAGACTTGTACAAGTTAGCATTGTCAATAAAATAAGTGTAACTTACAAATGAATCTGTTAATTTTTTCAACCTCTGCATGTATTACTAGTCTGTTCATGGTAAAATGTTACCTTCTGGTAATACAATATCTGAAGACAACACACTCTAACTGTTTGGAGCGCCCTCTACGTCAATTGATTGTTTTCCCTTTGTTTTCGTTAATCGACGTATAAATCATAAATACACCATTTCAGATAAATTGATGGAGAGATGGAATGTGCATGAGATTTCCATCAGCTTTAAGAAATCCCCATATTGCACTTATCATCTGAACCACTTTCTATCAACATCTACTGTTGGTGCAATTCCTGTCGCCTGAACCATATACACCAATACTCACACAGACTATACACAGATAGAATAAATACAAATCACACAAAAACCTGAAAATGAAAGCAAATAGTTGGTGTGAACTGAGAAGCATGGAAACTTGGACCTCTTTATACTACAAACAGTTTTATTGCTTATAACATGATGGAACTACAATATCACAAAAAAATGATGATTTTTTTTTTTGAAAAATGACATGAACAAGTCTTGGTATTAAACAGACATAATCATTTCACTATGACATAAACTATACACTACTAACGTTTACATTGCAAAGTTTCAGTTGTTTGTTGTAATGTGATGTGAATACTACTATAGCCTTCATTTCAAATATTTCAAACAATCCATACAAAGTGTAATTGCTAACTAATTAAGTTGTCACAAACACATAGTGAGTGACTCTAACATTTGTAATATGTTATTTTTCTTTTAAGTACATATACAAAAGTATTTTTGACTAGCAATGTTTTAACATTTTGTAGAACATTGCATGTCAGTCCAACGAGTAACATACGACAATATCTACAGAGACTACTGTAATCTTATCGCACCTGAACACTATATTTCTTACCTTTTATGTGCAGACTACAAACTATCACCATTTCTAACATCAATACATCTAAGTTTGTTGGTATGCTGTATACATACACTTACTGTACAACTTAGTTTAGCTTTATATAGAGAGTAAGTTAGCACTACTGTGTTACAGAAAGAGCCTACTAATATGTAACATTAAAAGGTGAAATCAAAGTGTGAAATAATATAAGTTAAATATTTTGAAAACTTGCGAATAAATGACAACATGTATATATGACAAGACTGCTGATTGATTGTCTTACCAATAAAAATGAACTTGAAGTTATAAAATTCCAAACCATCTAAGCCTTTGATATATAACATTGGAGTCGAGTTGTGACTCAACCCAGTTCTACAGAACTAGTGTATCAGTGATCCGTCTCACTAAAGCTACAATTTTAAACTTTTCTGAAGTATCATGATGTACAAATGTTGAGTTCAATAATGTTATTTTTTTTCATATGTTAGTTCCTTGATACCATTTACTCACAAGTTTCTAGAGCGATAACCATACCAATACTAGTAAATTCACTGACCACTTGAATTCGTTAAATGCATACATACTGAGTATTTTTGAACTCAACATCTAAAAATGTTTGTGCAAATGGGAATGTTGCTGCATAAAAAGCTTAGCCATACAAACTTGCTTTGTACAAGCTGCAGTCTATTTCAATGTCAATATCTTTAGTCTTTTTTTTTGAGTTATGAAAAAGGTTGTCATCAACCGCTATCACTATTTGCATACTCAGGCTCTGAGTTGGTGTGTAATAAAGTAGTAAACTTGTGTTCATTTCATGTGTTTAACAGCCTGCAATGTACATGCGAGTAAAGACAACAGCAATGTCCCAATGTACATGTCAATCAAAATTTAAATCTACATAGACATACATAATTCATCTCTTTTAAAATATATAAACATCAAAATTGTCCAAAGATAATGGAAAGGTTTAGAGAAATGTTAAAGCTTTATAAGGCATGATTAAAAGTACAACAGGTAGAATCATCTCAAAGTTTGGCAATGTTCATTAGTTGTGGTAAGGCACTCCTTGGATTATAGGTAATGTTGACTGCAGTAGGAAGGATATGTTGAAGGAATGGTGTACACTCACAGGTTTTATCAAACAAAGAATGCAGACAAAGTTAACAGGTGAGAATGACTGATATCAGATGAGAATGACCGATATCAGATGAGAATGACTGATATCAAATGAGAATAACCGGTATCAGATGAGAATGATCGATATCATATGAGAATGACTGATATCAGATGAGACTGACCGATATCAGAGAATGACTGATATCAGATGAGAATGACCGATATCAAATGAAAATGATCGATATCAGATGAGAATGACTGATATCAGATGAGAATGATAGATCCCATCTTATAAGATAGGAATGACTGATATCAGATGAGAATGATCGATATCAAACGAGAATGACCGATATCAAATGAGAATGACTGATATAAGATGAGAATGAATATCAAGAACCAAATCAAAACAATTTGCTATGGTTTATGAAGTCAAGTAACATTATGAAAAGTGAATTCATAAGTCTGGGAACATGATAAAACATGATAGGAACTCATACTGTCTTAATGCTACCTCTAACAAGATTACAACTCTACTGATTTCAAGAATGGGTCAAGTTGTAAAAATTAGAAGCTACTTATCAGGAATACAGTCAATTTCTACGTACAATTGCACAGTAAAACTTGCCTAAAGTTAATAACTTTTTAGGTTCTTTGGTAAAAGTTGTGGAGAGACGACTCACTTGTGAAGTACGTGGTAATTGTATACGTATGTGTCAGACTACACAATTTATAACCCAGTAACCTGGTTTGCACTTCTGTCTGTTAACCATGAATTAATGATGTGTCACAAAAAACACAACAGTTTTCACAATAAAAATAAACATGGTTCCAAAATTTCAAGACTGCTGGAAGTCTTTTGTATCAATATTAACACTATCAATTGTTGCTATAATAGCTGTATGCAGCTGCTATAGTGACAAATATTGGCCACCTGGAAGCGATATTCAAACATATTGTCATAATGTCAAAATATCATTAGTTTGGACAAGTCTTGGAATGATTGAAAATAATATGATAACAGCCAAAATACCAATAACTAATTTTTTTCAAACAAACAAACAAACAAACAAACAAACAAACAAACAAAGGTTTCATGAAAATAACAAAGCAGTCACCATATAAGTACAAAGTGGTGAAAGAGTCAAGACATAAACTTGGCTGATGAAGGCAGTTTTTTTTTTTTTAATTGTTAATTATGGGGTGTCAAAAAATCGTTTTTTTACATTCTCAGGTAATGACTATAGTTTGCACACTTTCACAAACAATTTGACATGAGAGAAACATCCATGGCTGACAATATTTGGCACTCTACTGTAATACCTAGTACTTCACTACATAAACCTACTATGTAATTTTTTTTTACTTTCAACTTAAAAAAAAAATTGAGTACCATATGTCTACTATCATAAAACCTATTTGGGTATAGTTAAGTATTACAATAACATAGGCAAATAAACATCAAATCTCAACTAATTCATTGGAATGATTAGAACTAAAGGCAAAGGAGCTTATTGTCATAACTTTGTATCAATTCAATCTTTTCATTTCACTGTCATTCAACTGTTTACTCAACTTGATCAAATTCACTGACTTTCACAGATTAGTTTGCCTTTGATAAACCATCAATAAACTGATTGTCGTCGTAGAATGTTCATACACCAACCAATTGTACCATCAACCACCATCATTCAACGTAGTTTTAGTGCTAAAAATAATGCTTTTACGATAAACAAAAAAAAGTTAGGACATGATATCTATATCGATTTTCTATTCTGCTGTAATACTTGGCATATCTTCACTACCTGATAAACTCTCTGGTATTTTTCTCTGTGGTAGTTTTTCCATGTTGTATAACACAAAAAAGATAAATATGGCAACAGCCAGAAGGATAAGAATCTGGACATACACTGGAACCAATCTTTTCTTTGGTTCAGCTGGTTTTGTCTTGGTCACCTCCAAGGTGTCTTGAGTGGCATTCTGTGTTTTTGTCACCTGTCTGGTGGTGGTGGTTGTCATGGTAACTTGTTTCTTGGGGGAGTCCCTGGAATCTCCACTGTCTTGTTGTCTTGTTCCATGTATTCTTGTGGTGTGTTTAGTTTGTTGAGTAGTTCTTTTACGTAACTTGATTTGTGTGCTGGTGAAACAAAGTAGAAGTTTATCCTTTAGCGTCAATGTAAATTAACAATTTGAAATAAGTTCATCCCATGAGTGCCAAATTATACATTGGACAATATACCTTCACGATTACAAACACTCAGTTGTATAAATCAACGTTACCTTATGTCAAATTCAGAAGCTATAGAATTGAATGTTCAGTTTATATGACATCATTTATTGACTGGACACATGTATGCCCCAAAATTTCTACAGGGCTTATGATTGCTTCTTTCAAGTTCATTACTTTTATATAGCTATCATTTTATTATGTGTAATGGTTTACAACACAAACCTTGGCTGAACAACAGTTATTTCTGAAAATAAGTGAACATTTTGAAAATATGAACATACAGACGTTGTGATGTATTTGGTACTTACTTTGACACTTCAGATTCCTGAGAGCTTTCTTTTGATGAAACATCTGGAGGATGAAGAAAAGGTTGATGAATTGTACAAGTGAACTGAATGAATCACACTAATGTCTCCAGTAGTAAGTAGAAATGGTAGACACTACTGCTCAAACATTAGAATTTTCTCGAATTAAAGTTAAAAGCGTCTAGCTGAATTCTCCAAAAAGAACCCAACTTCTATGGGGTTCGAATTCTGAACATGGTGTATTTTGTGTTCCACTGTTTAATATACTTGCACAAACACAGCAAAAGTGATATTTTGGAGTCACTTAAACACTTCACAGAAAAGGGCAATGTCCAGCAATTATCTGTATTCAGTTTCTGTTGTGTCAACAAGCTAGGAGAGTATTCTTTGTTTATGTTCTTGTTTCATGAAAACAAAGTTAACTTAAACCAAGCTGATGAAAACTTTGGTCAAAGTAAACTTACCTTCATCACTATCACTATACTGGTCAGATTCATTGTTAACTTTTGGCTCCTGAGGACCTTCTGTTCTCAGCCTCACTAGTTTACGTTCATAGACAGAACGTGTGGAGTCTATAAATAAAACAGACCACAAAACAACAAAATTATCAACAACCATATGCTATGACGTGTCTCTCTATTTATACATGTAATACATAGTACTTAAAGTATATTTAGAGACAGGACTGTATTGTATATTCCATAAACACATTTTACTGCCTGCTCTATACAAATTAATGTAGTTGGGAGGAAGACAACTATTTCCATTTCAACACAACACTTTCAACCAGTGACAGATATTTCTCTCAATTAAAATGATGGAAAAGGCCAGCTGTAAGTACTGTGCATCTGTGTATATATACATATAGTACAATAGTGTGTGTGTGAGTGTGTGTGTGTGTGTGTGTGTGTGTGTGTGTGTGTGTGTGTGTGTGTGTGTGTGTGTGTGTGCATGTGTGTGTGTGTGTGTGTGTGTGCATGTGGGTGAGAGAGCATTTGTCAGAAGACAATAGTACTCTTTCTACAAGGGAGGTACATGTATTTGTACACAAAAAACTGCAAGTTAGGAAAAACAGATTAAAACTGCACACAGTCCTTGGTTTCTTAGCAAGACAAAACTACAAAATTAACTTAGCTTGCTATCTTATACCATCAGAGATTGAGGTGATACAAATCTACATTAGTACATGAAGATGTTACTCTACAATTCTGTATTTGACACATACATTCAATATTTAGAAAAGAAACAATGCTTCAACTCCCCTGTACATTTTTCGTTGTTGTTTACCGTCAGATTGAACACAGACTCAGTAACCGTAATGCATTTTCAGTACAGCTTAAATATGAGCTAGTCTCAGAAAGTATGGACACAAGCCCAGAGCTGATGCTAGGCTGGTACTAACCTCACTTTACTAGTATGTGTTAGCAACCAGAAGGGTTAATGCAAGTACCAGCCAAATGTTAACACCTTACCTAGCTATTCGGGGTTAACACTAGGTTGATACTAACCATACATTTACTAGTATGTGTTAGCCGGCAACTAGAAGGGTTAATGCAAGCACTAGCTAAAGACAACCATGGTGTCAACAATCAGGTTGACATCTGGATAGCAAAGCAGGAAGGGATTCCTGTGCCATATACTGTACATGTCGATAGATGTAAGCCCTATAAGTATATGTTTATGAAATCTTAATCTGTTCTCCTAGACTAACAATAGTTGTTTCCTATACATGACCACTGACATTATTAAATGTGTTAACATAAACTTCACAGTGTATAGCACATTAGTCACTACTAGTAGTACTAGACCATTCACATTAACTATGTTCAAATAAACTTCAAAGTGTAAACCATTCACATTAACTATGTTCACATAAACTTCAAAGTGTAGACCATTCACATTATTATAAACTATGTTCACATAAACTTCAGAGTGCAGACATTCACACTGACTACGTTCACATAAAATTCAAAGAACATATCTTTCACATAAACTTCAATGTGTATAGTCAAGTAAAGATAACATCATTAAACCAAGCATACCTAGTATGGGTCCAACGGAAACACCAAGCTGCCTTAGTTCTTCAGCCAACTCTCTGTCCGACAAGTTGGCAACATCTTTCTCAATTTCAATGTCATCATCTCTAGTGATAACCCGTGTTTTCTTTGTTAATCTCTGTAATAAAAGAAAATTAAATGATATTTAAGTACTCTAGTATTTTCTTAGTAGAGTTGTAGTAATTACAAATCTGCACTGTTGAAAAGAACCAGTACAAACTATCATTTTATTAATGTTGTGTCTCCAATACATGGTTTTCGAAAGTCATTTTATTTTACACAAAATCATGTTTGCAGAAATGTTAAGTTAATATGTGATTTTCTTTCTTAGCTCCTGACAGCCTCTGACCTCATGAGTCAGGTCACTTGCAAGGATACATGCAGTTTTTATCTAATTAGATATTACACACAACATTCCAGTTGTCCCATGGTACATGTGGTAGGCTGTATTTATCACTTACACTCACCAACATGTGCACACACACATACTGGAAGTATATTGAACCATTAGAAGAAGACTTCAAAACAGTAAGACTTCACTTGTAACCCTCGACGGTATTCTATGTTGTACAGTAGAAACTTGTATAATCATTGCCTAACATTGTAATATGTGTAATAGGCTACTTGACTACTGTATAACTAGAGAAACTGAAGGCTGGTGGGAATCAGTTTGTTTTGGCTATTCCTTTCTTGAAGTTATAGCATTCTTGTTTTTGTTCAAAAATGAAACTGAACACAGTAACGCTGCTATACATCTTTCATTTAATAATAATAATAGTAATAATCTGATATGTTGTAAATGTAATGTGTTAGGTAGCTTTGTATCCAATACTATCAGGGACATGACATCTCAACTAAGGAATTCACTATTTGATTTGATTTGTACGACATTTGTAAGAAGTATGTGAAGCCAAGTAGTTAAACTGACTGCTTTACGTATGTGATATGTTGGCAATACTTTCTATCATCACTGTGAACATACAGTTGACAATTATATTGATATCAGCAACTTTCATGAAAGTATGTACTGGGTAGATAACATATCACACACTTTCTGTGTGATCGTAGCGTTCTAATTCTTACAGAATGGCAACCCTTCCACTTACAATGATATACCAGTAGTATGTGCAGACTTTGTGTGTGATCATAGCATTCTTATTTGTAAAGAATTGCAAACCTTTCACGTGCAATGATATGCTAGCAGTATATACATACATACATACATACATACATACATACATACATACATACATATAGACTTACTGTGCGATCGTAATGTTCTAATTCTTACAGAATGGCAAACATTCACTTGCAATGATATATCAGTAGTACATACATGCAGACTTTGTGTGTGATCGTAGCATTCTAATTCATAGAGAATGGCAAACATTTCACTTGCAATGATATACCAGTGGTACATACATGATACAATGTACACAGCTAAGCTGCTTTCATTCTAGACTCCGACAATTCTATGTATGCACTTAAAGATTATATACGACTGTTGTGAATACTGAATTCCTTACAGATGAATACATACAAGTATATAGTATTTGGTTATACGCCAATATCTACATGTAAAGGCATGCCAACAATGACTGAAGTAATTCACACAACATTTCTGAGACTTCTGAGTCAAAATAAAATTTGTCAGGAATTGAGTTGAAAATATTACCCACCAGACGATTAATTGAATAGATACTAAATGATGGTATTTTAACCAGTCTTACACGCCGCAAATATATGTTCATATTCCTGTCATCCTCGCTGCTAAATCAACCAATCTAATCCTTGCACTAGTTTGCAGTCATGAAAATGGTTTAAATGCCATCAGATCGGCCAATTTACATGGTTCACTCAGTACAACCAATGGCAATCCACAGAGACAATGATAACAAGAAACGTCAAAGTCTGCCCAGCCTCATAGTATCAGTAAAGTTTCACTCCACACAACACGTACTTGTCTCCTGCTACTATCAGGAGAATTCTATGAGGTCAACATCCCATCACATAATCATATCCTAATGACCAGCTCTGAAATATACACCACTGACATCTGTACTCACTACTGTTCAGTAGAAATGGAAATATACAACGTACATGTGCAAATGTTGATTTTGGAGATATTTTTGATCACAGCCAGAAAGGGGTAGGATATTACTATGTTACTGAGAACAAAATGTAGTAATAAACTGCTGTAGGCTATAGTCTATTATACTCCGTACAGGTAACACCAATCATTTTATCAAAACATGCCCTTTCTGATGCTAAATGTTAGGTTTTATCAAGGAGCTTTCATTTTGGTCAACTTTGACAGATTTGAAAGTAAAGTTTGAAAGGTTACAAGTTAATGCACATGGTATTATAGTGGAGCTACCCACACTCACAACTGCAACATGTATTACTATTGAACTGTGAAGTAGAGAATACATGATTTATACATTAGATAACAGAATATCAACCATATTGAAGCCTACAGGGACTTGAAAAGTTACTTAACCCACTAACTTTTAAATATTTTGTCAGATTGTGTGTTATTTTTTTTTTGTATCCTTCAAGACTATCTACAATACATCTTTGACACTTCTGTGACTAGTCAATACAGGGAACTATGAAGATAAAGACTATGGTATTATAAACCATATTCAACATAATGTTTCATTTTTGGCAATTTGAACCTTTCTCCTGTACTGCTTCCAGGTTACACATTTGTTCCACAATTTAGAGGGAACTATCTGTCATGGTAAACATACGTGGGGAACTCTGGTAAATGATACTTTTATACTGCCATCTACAAAGAGACTACTAATACATGTAAAATGTACCATAAAAATACAATTTTACCAACTTATTATTTTCTTGACAGACTTGCATTATAAGAAATGTTAATCTGTATACAGACATACTTATACTTTTTAACCTGGTGACACAATGAAAGGGCTTTCACAGACAACATAGGTACTTGTACATCAGAGTTTGAAATTGACTTTCTTTCACCAGTGGTCCATGTCAGTATATGATTTGCTACCAACTAAGTCACTCCACATGTACATGTATATTTATGTACATGGACCATTGGTGTGTGTAAAGTATATAGTAGGTTTATCACTATTGTAATCTGGAATGTTAACGGAGTACCATATATCACTGGTAAAACACAGTTTCATATATCACACACAACTGCAATGACTATCACCAAACCAAACCACAACTGTACACATTTCAATATGCCATCAGAGAGCATTTCATTTTGATTCTTTACTTTTGATTCTTTACTTTTAGGGTGAGTGGCAGTTTAACTGCAGTTTGAATATGGGTAAATGTACTTTGTGTTCAGGGCAGTGGGATGTTAACTCCATTGAGTCTATGTACATGCATGCATGTATATAGGTATTTGTGTTTTATGGGTAGGGCAGTGGGTGTGTAACTACATACTTGTCAATGTATGTCAATAATAATGATGTGAATTCATAATGAGTCTTTTCTCCTGAGATCTCAAGGTGCTCACAATTATTACATTTTGTATACCTCTGGCATGGATTAATTGCGGCATAACAACCCTTTATACCTTTTCAACTCCATACAATCCATTGCAGCCTCTATAAGGCACATAGGATTAAAGTATTCACATTGCAACCTCTATTCTACCAGGTTCCCAATTATACAGCTGGGTTGATTGGGGTACAATCATGGTTCAAATCTTGCCAAAGGACTTTAGCCACTCAGAAACAAACCAAACTACAATAAACTCTGGAATTCTCTACTTCAAATGTCTCTGGGCAAAGATCTGTATGGCACATTATTATAGTCATAGTCTCAAGGTCTATGGACACAGAGGTCTCAGTTTTCCAAATTCTCTAAATTAGTAAATATGTTCAATTACCAACTCGACTCTAAAAGACTCTCGTAGTACATGTAGTGACTTTTGGGATAAATCAGGAAGTATTTGTCATTTCCTTGAACTGAGATATGCGGCTGTGAAGAAGGTTCTCAAGTCAGTGTTTCTCAGGATTCTGCTCCAAAACAGGACAGTAGAGTATGGGGTAATTATGTTAATTTTACCACATTTTTCCCCTCTATTTATCATACCATAAACCTATGGCAAACATACTATTCTGATAAATGTTCTGAATTGCTACTGTCATGATATATTATTGGTGGTGGCAATATTCACCTTTTTTAAAAAAATTTTCTTTCAATATTTAATTTGTTTTGTCTTCTCACATTTTGCCACTGCCAGTATAGTACAAGGGAGGATCTATGAAGATTTGACAAGGCAATCCATCCATATTATATTTTCACAAACACTATATGTGCGTCATCACAATAACAAAGCAACCAGTCGGACATTAAACCAGCTATAATTAGATTATTTACATTCCAAACAAATCTATCATGGTATGGGTTATTTCTAGCTGTATCTATCAACACTTAACAAAGCTATATACTCTAGATATTGAACACATGGCCAATTACTGTCATGGCTATACAAATGACATCATCTGCCTCTGCCATTATAGAGGGAAGCACACACCCAGAAATCTGAAACAGGGGTGAAAGTTCACATGTCAGGAAATGCAGACATGGTGACGTTTTTATTCATGACGTAAACATCACATACAGAATATACTATGGTCATAGTTCATAAGCAGTCATCCTTACAAAGGTTTTGTTATACGCATTATGGTTAACTGAATAAGTGAACTTATATTAAGAGGTCGCAAAGCGGAGTAGGAGTAATTGAGAAACAGCCAAGTACTTATAGCTGTGGTTTGTGAATATATCTCTTGATATAGGCAAAACTACTACACTTTCTCTATATCATACTCTGGTTTAAACTTACATACAGCTGTACATAATTATGTTTTGTCTTCATTCTTGTGATGGCTATACTTAAAGGAAATCTACAGACTTGTGTTGAATAGTTCTGCTGGCTTGGACACTGGTACAAAATGAAATGTATCACTCCTACTCCGCTTCGCGACCTCTTAATGAGTTCACTTATTCAGTTAACCATAATGGGTATAACAAAACCTTCGTAAGGATGACTGCATATGAACTATGACCCTAGTATATTCAATCACTCTGTAAACTCTAACAGTACCTGCAGACAGCCATGTCACAGTTTAACAAAGCTATGATGGTGTATTTACAGGGTTTCAGAATCCCAGGTAACACAGCAGGTGGGGGGGGGGGGGAACCTGGTAAAATGCCTTTGAATACTAGGATGATTTCACCTACTTATCATCTGTAACAATAACATGTGTACAAAAGCTTGGACCATAATATTGATTGCTATTGATGGAAGAAACTAACGGTCAGTTATTTGAAAAGGGGAACAACATGTATAAAGGTTTGGAAAAAAATGTCCATAATTTGACCAAATGTTTGTTCATGATTCATTTCTGTATCTTACACCAACAAAGTCTAAAAACCTACTGTGGTGATATTATAGTGAAAGTGAAACTAGACAAATACCTAAATCATGGCTTTGACACTCACAGAACATGGTGGTAAATGTGTGAAAATAGTCAACATACCGGCATGGCTTCTTGTAATGATGGATCTCTTGGTTGACAACAGTTCTTAAATAGTCCAGTACTGAAAGGGTTATGTCACTATTCAGTCTGTGGTTCACAACGACCCAGGACACAATAATCAACGATCCCAGTGAGATTTGCCCCCACTTGAACTCAACAGGAAGTATGGAAACAAAACAAATGGCTACATTCTGCCATAGAGGGCGCTATTTGCTTTGAGTCATGGGAATGGAAGTCATCTCAGGTGTCATTCTGAATTGTGAACTTACAGTTTGAACGAAGCTAGCAACTTAAACATATATGATGAGGTATTTTAATTTGTTTACTTTTAATCATATATTTTTTTTTTTTTTTTACTTCCTATTATTACACTGCAAGTACCAGTAACAGGTGAACCTGCATTGCTAAACTTGCTGTCACATTAATTGTTCACATATTTGACATTAACATACACAACTTTGCAAAGCTTCTGTTATAAATTAAAATTAAAATTATATAGAACTTATTGAAACTTCACTTACATGACATCCAGACAGAAAATTGTGATGAGTTACTAATCAATTAATCAATTTTAAAGTAATTAAAAGCAATTAATTAATTAATTAATTAGATTGTTTTAAAAGTTTTTCCTTGATTTCTCTATTTTTTTTAATGAGTAAATTCAATTTGTCCTCAAACTAGGGTGAAACAAGGAGTTTCTTTCCTTGGAACACTTATGAAACACTATTTATGACTCTCTTGTGATCACTGACTGTAATACAATACAGCACTAGCCTCATTATAGGTTTTCAAGTTTTTCTGACCAACTTTAATCAGAGCCTGATTTTAATGTTGTCTATTCCTATTCTAATTCTGTTCTCTTCTAATGAATGTAACCTAAACTACAAGACTGTCATGCTGTTCAGCCCTACCACTGGGCTCCTCTAGGCTGTAACCTAAACTATAAGATTGTCATGCTGTTCAGCCCTACCACTGGGCTCCTCTAGGCTGTAACCTAAACTATAAGATTGTCATGCTGTTCAGCCCTACCACTGGGCTCCTCTAGGCTGTAACCTAAACTATGAGATTGTCTTGTTGTTCAGCCCTACCACTGGGCTCCTCTAGGCTGTAACCTAAACTATAAGATTGTCATGTTGTTCAGCCCTACCACTGGGCTCCTCTAGGCTGTAACCTAAACTATAAGATTGTCATGTTGTTCAGCCCTACCACTGGGCTCCTCTAGGCTGTAACGTAAACTATAAGATTGTCGTGTTGTTCAGCCCTACCACTGGGCTCCACTAGGCTGTAACCTAAACTATAAGATTGTCATGTTGTTCAGCCCTACCACTGGGCTCCTTTAGGATGACTATTATTAGCCATGTACAAATGTTGTATCACACAGACTAATCATAACCATGACCTCCATGATAACACATGCAACTGTCAACTGATAAAAGGTCATAGGTCACCGATGGAGACCTGGTATTAAGTCAATTATTGACAGTTAAAACATGAAAGGTAAATAAAGAATCAGTATTGGAAAAAATGGAAACTGGATCAAACACCAGAATGATTTTCTCTCTCAATGTAATTAAATTTTGAAAATATTTTTTTTTTTAGTGAAGTCTTGCCTCTTTCTGTCTTTGCACATAGAGGTGACCTCAGACTAGTTGAGATCATTTTATTTTTCATTAACCCTGTCACTCGTCCACCATCAATTATGGCGTCTTGCAAAAGTGTTTGTAACCCCTTTTACACCACCATTTTGAGACAGACTGATTAACAAAGATTATTTGTGCAGTGTGTTACTTAAATATGATTGACATGGACCTAAAGGTCACACGAAAATAGCAATTCTATTAAAAACATGGTGAGAACGTGTTCAGTAGTGAAATCTAGGCTAATTACAGTTCCGACTTCCTTAGAAATGTTGGCTCCTTGAAAAACAACGCATTTTCACACCTTTTTAGTGATTGAAATGGAATAATATATGGCATTTGAAATTTCCTTTTGAAATGTGCTTTATAAAACAGATGACTGTCAATCATTAAACTTCATTGACATTAGAGTGCTGAAACTGTTAATTGTCAAAATATAGGTGTTGAAATATCCATCAATACACATAATTTGCTGTCACTTACAGAATATAAGTATTTGTAGATCCTATTCCCCAATATTTTTCTTCGTTCAGCTATGGAAAATATGAGTCACCTAAGACCTAAGTGGTCTTTGTCACTATGAGTCTATTGATTCGTAGTGACAACCATTAGGTCACGAATAATTTCCGGCTGAATGAAGTACGATCACAAACCCTGAAACAAAACGTCTCCTGGTTCGACAAAAATTTCACTAACATTGGCACAGTTTTTGTCTGGCCAGACAAAATATCTCTTTGATGTTGTAAATGTTCTCGTCTGGCTCGACAAAAATCTAATTAATATTTCCACATGTTATCATCTGGCACGACAAGAACTGAACTACAATTGATACATTTTTAGTCAATTGACTTTCTCAAAAAAATATCAAAGAACGCGCTAAACCTTAGGTTTACCAGGCAAGGACATATGAATTTGGCATTGATCTCCTAAGATAATGGTAGCTCACGCAAAGAAAGTGTAACAATTTTGGTAAAGATGTTTGTCAAGCCAGACAATTGACGAAATGCTGTTAGTAAGATTTTTGTCTAGCCAACCGACAGAATGTAGCAATGTTAATCGGGTTTTTGTCGAGCCAGACGACATTTTGTTTCAGGTTTATGATTTTCATTGTAAAATTATTGGAGAATAACATACATTGCAATTATACCAGCACCAGTAATATCAAAGAAAAATTGGGGAAAGTAATGGCAATTTTGAAGGTTTTGACTAATATTTCGAACACAGCAGAACCAGTGATGTAGACACGTGTTGTCATGACATAGAATGATGGTATTCCATATTTTCTGTTGAACCTGGCCTGTGCATGGTATAATATACTCTATAATTAAGTCTAGATAGATTTTCAAGGCTAAAAACAAGAAAGTTACAAATGCAACTAAGGAGTCACAAAATCTACAAGATTGCTGTATATCTGTGAATCATGTAATGTACCAATGGAGCGGTTCAACCAAAACACTGACATACCAGGATTGCATTCAATTCACATATTCAGACTCAGGATAACACCCCCCCCCCCCAAAAAAAAAAAAAAAAAAAAAAAAAAGCTGACAAAAGACATGCTCACAAGTCAGAGTTTATATTTTCTAGCTGAGCATTGACAGGGTGTCGTAAAGCGTTTAGTGATTTTACAACAATGACAAAATAAAGCAAAATCCTTGTGAGGGGAAATATAAAGTACATACAAGTATATATGAGGGGAAATATAAGTACTGTACACATTTTATCTTAGAACTATTTCTTGCATTCACACATGAAGTATGACACAGAATGATTAATGGCCTTGTATCTACATCTTACACAAGTCACAGTATGAAGATTTGAATTCTATATGCATATATATGTATACCTACCCTGTACAGTGTACACCATGTATACATGATTTGAATTATGTATAATATGTATATGTATATGTATATGTATATGTATATGTATATGTATATGTATATGTATATGTATATGTATATGATTTCAACACTGTATACAGACTTATATACACTAACTTGCAATGGTCTGACTCTTTTACCAGGAAATGTCAAACTTCTCATCAATATAAGTTTTCAGTCTCTCTGCTCACCAATCATATAGAACATTTTCATGGTAAAGTATATGGATTAAGTTGTCCATCTATCTGTATGCATCATCATCACAGCAGCTTGTATGTGCCACATCTCCAAGTTTCTGTGTCTTTATATTCACTGATATACATCACTAATAATGGGGTATCACTGTTTTCTGGCACACAATAGTCATGCAATATAGGATAACACAGTTTCTCACACAGATTAGTCAATGACATGTAATGTAGGTCATAGGATATCACTGTTTCTGGCACACATTAGTCATGCAATGAAAGATGAAACTTACATGTACACATGTACAGTCTACTAATAGTACTTGTACACCTGTATGCACCACTAGCCAGAAGATTACAGTTACATGCAGATGGGTTATGCTACATTGAACTGTACAGGTTAAATTAATTTTGTTGTTTGCCACACTAGGCAACCAGCTGTAATGAAATATATAACACGCAATGTATAGCCCCTGGAATAAACAGCAGATTCACTGCTTTACGAATACAAATCGTACGCATCAAATTTCAAATTTCAGAACTGTATAACATTTTCTTTTATTTGTAATACTATTATTTCACTCGCATTCCTGGATTATTGTCTGATGAATCATAAAAGGAACTTGGAATATATTGTCTGATAACTAATAAATACAGTATTGTCTGGTACAAATGGTTTCCAGGATCATGATAGAATTGTTTCAATTTTCATTTTCTTTCTCTTCTGTTGCGGTGGCGTTGTTTGTGCTGTGGTTGTGGAATTTCATTGTGAAGACTGCTGACAAGTTGTCTGGCCTTGAGGGAAAGTGCCAGCATGATGTAACTCTACATGACTGTTGTCTGTTGTACAAACAAATTAACAAACTGTAAATATTCAAATATTTAAAACTACCTTGTGTACACATAGTTCATTTTTTTTAGCAGTTATGAATATACAAGTGTTTAAATCGCTAAGGATGAAATTATATGATTGATACAGTTGGAAGTGTTTCCTTTATGAGAAAGTGAAATCCAAATAACAAAAATATAACATTATAATTTGTGTTTGTACTTTAACATTTTGAAACTGAAATGATTGTAATATTTCATTTCTTTTTGATGAAGTATTTGCCTTGTATTGATTTTCTGTCTTTTATACAGACCTTCACTAAATTAGTCAATTCAAAGAAACAATATCATCTTGTTATTGCACTTTCCTTCATCTAAATACTGATACAATAGAATGTAATACAAAATGTAGCTGCAAGGCTGGTTTTGTAATCATCACCAAACCACTATCTGAGTATTTCTCTACAATGATGGAAGAAGGTAGCTAGGTGACGTCACATCATTTTTGGGGCATGCCATGTAATAAGATGCGTCATTTCACAGCAGACTTCATAAGCTTTGGTATTTTCCATATATGCAGGATTTTCAGCTTAATTTGTAACATGATCTATTACTTAGATAAACTAGAATTAAAACAATTTCAGCTGCAGACACTCCCCCTCTATTAAGCAGACAGAGAATGGGTATCAATTGTACTTTATCCATAGTCTCTGACTGGCATTGGCATTGGCATGGCTAGACAAATTTTTAAAATTAAAGGCTACTACTAACAGGCAAGGAAATATACTCCCTGACTTGAGAAATTTCCACTGTGACACAAACTTTTATAATTAGTGATTGCTAAAATGACAAAATGAGAGAAAATATATTTAAAAAACACTAATAAAATATGAGGTACATTTCCACTGCTTTTGTTTGTTTGTTTGTTAAGAAATAGTACAATTGAACTACTCTAAAATGACAAGAAATAGAAAATGTTTCTTGTCATTGTTTGATTATGATTGAAATTTTGGTGAGAAAAACAGGTGTCTTACAGAGCTACACAAGATGATCCCAAACAAATAAAGTATCCTATATAATTATATATGGCTTCACAGCTACAGCAAGGATAGCACAAATGCAAAATCCTGGGAATGAATCACAGGCCTTTAATTTAAAGGAGCAATTAAGACAAGGGATTATTTATACTTGTGATAAATACTTGGCTGATATAGCTATTCAACTATCATGCTTAAACAGATTTAATCTCCTGTAATCCCAATGTAACAGTCTAAACAAAGTCACAGTTTCTAAGTTGCCCTTTAAAGTTGCCATATGGATGAGAAATAGATTTTGGATTTTTAATTGCTAAAATAACTTTGCTAAGTTTTTCTACTTGAGAAAATAATGCAAAACAACATACACCAATTATGTGTTTGTAACTCACTAATTGCAAAAAAGATACAAAAAGTGTGAAAAGTTTGTTATTGTACATATTAAGTACAATAACAAACTTAAATTCACACTGTTTAAAAATGTTTTGTAATTTATTGAGCTACACACAAGGACTTGCCATACATTATTTCACATTGTTTTTTCAAGTAGAAAAAAACAAACATACTAAAGGTGTTTTATATATTAAAAATCCCAATTCTCATCCATTTCACAACTTTACATAACATTACTGGTACGGATAGGATCATATCAATCCATAAGAGATACCTTTGTTCACCTGTTGAATATAGAGATGGCTCAGGGTGATAAATCAAATGCATGGGTTGTTAAGTCCAGGTGAATGTTGGTCATATCTTGTTGGGGATACACATACTAGATTACTAGTAATGACCTGGAACATATAACTAATGCATATAACCCCCCACAAAATATATGCTGGTCAAAACCAATGAAGTGTAATGATTATTCCCATGAGCATCTGCTATTGAAATAGCAGTCTCCTATATAATGCCAATTCATAGGCAAACACTCAAGTCTGTTTCAAGTTTGCCAACATTTACATATTCATGTTTATCTTTCAAAGTATTCTAGACATGACATGTTGTAGATTTAAAAGTTTATGGTCACTAAAAGGAGGGCAACACACACTTGTGTCAAGAACTAATGAAATACCGGAGGTACTGTGCAATAAAATGTCACAGGGTAGTGAGTGGTGAGTTAACAACCTTGAAAAAAATTAACTGCAATGGTTGAATGGACAGTGTACATGTATAGCCTTGAGCCATACTGGAATTATCAAGGTGATTGATGGTAATTAGGTCTAAACACTTGACAAACACACTGAAATTCTGACAACCAAGTAAAACATAGAAATATGTTCTTGGGGTCAGAAATATGTTTGATGACTTATTAAAGATTGATAGAGATGGCTTGAAGCACATGTTGTACTACAAGTTGAAGACAGGTTGATATATCATGTATATGGAAGTTGTAACAATAAACATGATGGTGGCCATAGTACATCATACATGTATGACACCCAGGGTATGATGCAGTAGCAAACAATCAATTAAAATCATGGAGGTTGGAGGGACCATGTTTAAATCAACTGCTTTACAATCAAATTGGTACAAAAGAAAGGAAGGTACTGAAGGATAGACTTGTAAATATTCATTTCTATAACTGGAATACAAAGACACTGCTGTAGTAACAGCTGCAAAAATAACAAAAATGGCTGTCATTTGAATTAAACAGCAGAAGTGCTGAGTTAGTGAAACGACACAATGATCCCTTACGATTTGCTAGTCTGATACATGGCTAACAAGCCTTAGTCACAACCACCCCATGAATTCAATAGGGGACTTTCATATTGTATTCCATAAGAAAGGTACTGCATACACGTGTGTTGACACATTGACAAAAAAATAGGCCAAAGCATCAATTGAGTACTGCATTATTGAGAGTCTGTGGACCAGCTAAGACAGACATAATTCACATCTGATCTCCTAGTTTATAACTTGACTGAACCTGGAGGCTATCAACTAATCTAAAAACAAGCTTGTTTGTTGTCACTCTAGGGTAATCTTGCTAGTAAGATCTAGAAAACTCTTGTCAATGCTTTGAAAATGCTAGACTGTAAGATACGTTGTGTTGTTCAACCCTAGCAGGCTGTATCTGACAAACTATGAAAATGCACTCTGCATTCACTTGAATCAGCAGCTGATTCCAAACAGTTGCCTTGATATTTGTGATTTCAACTACAGAATAACTGAATTGCTGTTAATTATTTTAGAAAGGGTGGTGTTCTCCATAACAAAATTTCACAAGCCTGCTCAGAGACCAAGAATGTCTTCTGCAGTTGCTGGTTGGAGACCAGGACATTTTGGATCTGGAGGCTGCATAGAAATGAATAGATTTGGAGTATTATTTAAATTATATCAAGAGGATGACCAGAAATCATGGAGGGCTTTGCATTCTTGTACTTCGTTCAGAGAAAACACTGCAAGACAGAATTGATGTATGTGATTTCACAGACAAAATGTACTATTATATAGCTATTCTGAGATGCATGATTGAGTCTTACACATGTATGACAGCAAAACTGTCTCAAGGACAGATGAGTTCTACGAAAATATTCTACAAAATTATTACATAATAGCAAAAACAATATCAAATCAAAAGATCAATATTAACATATAATTTGCATCTTATACAATTCTTATTTTTTTTCTTTAACCTGTTTTGAATACTTGTTGCTGATTCCACAAGTTGTTTGTTTCCAGTAGACATTACAACCCTTCCATCTTGGAAAGACCAACTGGGTGAAGCATCCAGTCTTTACAAAGAATTAACATGTGAAAAAACACCATTAGTTATGCATACCTGATGTCACTTACATGTGTGTACCAGTATATAGTATGTTGGTCTGTATAGCCACAGGGACACAGTCCCGACTGACACTTCAAACAAAACAATCATTCTATGCCTCTAGTTCCCTTTGGACTATCAATCAATGGTCAGACACACAATTAAACCCCATAGTGACCATACAGACATTTTCAGATCTTCTTACAGGGCTGTCTGACAAATTGAATGATGTGTGTTACTTCTCTTAATTGGAATTTTAAATGGACCCCCCCCCCCAATATCAAGGTCATTGAAAATATATTCTTTTGTTACTGACTTGACCACACTCCCCTATTACTTTATCTAATATTACACATGTTATGATGGATAAGGTTTCATATGTAAGTAGAACAAAACTACTTACAACAATAACAAAATAAAGACAGAGGAAGAAAAGATAATTGGACATTAATTTTTTGCTGCAACAATTACCTGAACATATTGTAATATGCCTATGTGTAAATACAGAAGTGGATAGTTATATGCAAATGAAAACACAAGTGCTTTGTATAAAACCAGTAGCTAAATTTGTAAAATGTTCACAGTGTACATTACAACAAGTTGACAATAATCTTAACAAACTTCAGCCTCCAACTAAGTGCCAAGGTCAACAACTTAATTGTTAACACAGCACTACCTGTTTTCATAATATGTTTACTGTTACAATGTACATGTTAATTAATTCTGGTTAGTAATTAACATAATTTGTTTACTGTAACATGGTAATTAATTCTGGTTAGTAATTAACATAATTTGTTTACTGTTACATGGTAATCTATTCTGGTTAGTAATTAACAGTGGCTGCACCTGTAGAATTCCAACAAAGGGCCAAACTGGCCTTTCATTGACGAACCAGAAGTGTGTCTAGACACAGATGTATTCAACAAAACCCAAAAAGTTGCACACCTCATGCATGACAAACTACTTTGCTATAATTTATATGATGGCATGGCAGAGATTGAGGGAGTAGGATATTAGTCAGGTAATCTTCAAAATAAACAAACAATCTTCTAATTCAATTAATGCAAAGATAAATCCGTTATACTACCATTAGATGTTAAACCGTTAACGGTTAAAAATATTATGAAGGCGTTAATACCTTTGTTCAACCAAACCTTGACAACAAAACTGCGAATAGCAGTGTCATCAGCTAAAGGGACATTGCGTCACCAGTGTCAACAATACACGATTGCATATTCAGCAGGTTCGCATCATGGTTGTTGTGAAGGCATTCACGTTTTTTTGTTGACAAATGTGACAAAACTATGAAAATAGATATTACACAATCTGATCGCCGTTCAGTTGTGCATCGGATGAAAGGTCACGCCTGCAGACGAGAAAAGGTCATTCTGACCTCCAATATGTTACTGCCATGTGTATACAAATTTACAATCTGCTACGATTGCATTTTCCTTTAAAGTTAAATTTATGAAATTATATTAAATGACCCTGTGTATTTTGTATGATGTTTACATACACTATCATTGAGGTTGCATTGTCGCACTTGTAAACAATACTTCAAAGGGTGTCAAAGATAAACAGACTGGCCCAACCCACGCTATTCATTCTTTCTAGATTCAATACTACGGTATAGAACGAATGATACACGTTTCATAATACAGTAAATATCGAAAGCTAAAAAAGTAAAATAACAAAAGGAAATATCCACTAAATTATTCTGAAAACATTTATGGTTCGAATGGCGACTATACATACCTTTTGGGTTCGTCTGACCGGAGACTGCTCCTCTTCATCGCTAGAAAACTCAGATTTCTTGGGTGATTTCTTAGCCTTGTCTGTACGAAGTGGGGAAAGATGTTTCAAATAAAGCTTGACCAGCGCGTCTTTCCTGGCGTCCCCTCCGGGTAATGGGATGTTGTGTGCCTCTAAGTCGGCTCGCAAACGATCTTTAGTGAGGTGCGCTGGATCAGAAGATATCCGAGACATTTTTGCAGTGTATTATACTTGATGATGAAATCAATGAACAACGAGAAAAATAGAGAATCGCTAGATTTCGTATTGAGCATGTAGTATCGACCCGCCACAACAGACGCCGTGTTGTAATGAGACATCGTAGCAGATTGGCTGACATTTTACGCTAATGAAGATTAAATATCCTCACCGTAGCCAATCACAATGCTCAATGCAAGAGCGTGTTATCGTATTCGAGTGCGCATGTGTTATGACATAATTTTGTTTTTAAACGAAGGTCAAACTAACCGCAAGTTAAGTGCACGCAATGTAGATCACCCCAAATATGAAAATACTGACATGGAATATCAATGGAATTAGAGCTAGCAAGGTACCATTGAAGCAGCTATTCGATTCGCTAGACGCTGACATAATATGCCTCCAGGAAACTAAAGTTACTCGTACGTATTTTACCGTCTGTTATCTGACTAATCATGTGTACATGCTATCACAGTATCAGTATCATTCAAGTGTAGGCAAGGCCAAGGCAAGGGGGAACACCACTCCAGTCCAGGAAATGAAGTCATTTTCATAAACTATGGGTTCTGAGTCATTTCATGATTTTACATCACCTGCAATTACTAGCGATTTCAGGAAGGGTATCTTTGTGTAGGACATGGATCATTGGAGTCAATAAATGATATATTCAAGTTGCATAATTCATGTGATGATTTACACTGAAGGGTATAGGCATTCAGGACTTAGAGTGGCCAGCTTGGAATCTGCATGCAGATTGCAGGATTGAGCCCCATCACCGCCTTTTGTTTCTGAGTGGCTAAAGTCCTTGGGCACGATTTGAAACACAACTGTGCCTCAGTCAACCCAGCTGTATAATTGGGGACCTGGTAGGACAGAGGTTGCAATGTGAATGCTTTAATCCAGTGTGCTTATAAAGGCTGCAATGGATTGTATGCTCCCCAGGGAGTTTAGGAAGTATACAGGGCTGTTGTGCCACTATAGAGCCATCCATGCCAGGAGTATTAATTGTAAAGCACTTTGAGCACAAAGTAGGAAATAAGAGTGCTATATAAAAATCAACATTATTATTGTGGAGTCATGATGGGTGAATGGTTACAGTGGCTGGCTTTGCATCTCCAGGTTGCATGTTCGAGCCCTGTCACTGCCATTTGTTTCTGAATGACTAAAGTCCTTGGGCACAATTTCAAACATGACTGTGCCTCAGTCAACCCAGCTGTAATTGGGGACCTGGTAGGATAGAGGTTGTAATGTGAATGCTTTGTCCTATGCACTTATAGAGGCTACAATGGATTGTATGCTTGCTTCCTAGGAAGTTGAGGAAGTAAAGGGCTGTTGTGTCACTATAGATCTGTGCCAGGGGTATTGATTATAAAGTGCTTTGGGCATAGAGTTGGCAAGTGCTTTAAAAAACAACATTATTTCTTATATTATTATGAATATTCAGTATGCAACTTGAATATATTATTTCTAATGACTCCCATGATGCAATAGCCCATAGTAAAAATTGCCTATAAAGACAAAAAATCAAATTGATGTTTCTCTGAAATGGCAAGTACTTGTAACAGGAGATGTAACATCATGGAATGACTCTATTTCCTGGAAGGCAGTCCCCTTTAACAATTATGTAATTTTGTCAAGAAGGGGGACAAAAGTGATGCTAATTTCACCTTACTAATACTCTTAGCTTCATTTCATGTATAGGAAACACATTAAAAGCCACCATTTCCATCAAACCTGCATCGAGGACATCATTGAGGCCTAAGGGACTGTCTTAAATAGTGCTATTATGAAGGAGATAAATTTGGGTCAGAAGAGACCAGCTATGCACCGTAGCAAGGCATTATCTGATGTAAATGTTAAATGAAATTTGGAGTTTCACATCCATTGATTGTTTGGGCAAGGTATCAAGAGGCTTGTGATCTGTGATTTTGCTTTGCTGTCTCACTAGCCACAAATCATGATGTAAACAGGCTATCAAGAGGTCTCTGCTATTATATGCCAGATTTGTCAATTTTTATAACTCAATTTTAGAGATGTTGTGTGATGCAGGATTGGTGGCAGTGACATTTTCTGTCATAATCACCTTAAAAATTACAGCTTTGCGTTTGTTCGCCCGATATTTTCGCTATGACCTTAGGGCTGTTCTGCAGTGATTTAGATTATAGTTCAGTCAAGTGTTTTTACATATTTCCTTCCTCATGTAGTTGCTATTCTGAATTTATTCAGGGCAGGTCACCATATCCTTGCAAACAGTACTCAGATAGCAAAGCAATGAGCCTCTGCAATGATGTATGCTGCATACATCATTGCAGAGGCTCAAATATAGTGTATAAACAAAATCAATGTATTTGATCCCATGTGATGTGCAATAAAGTATGAATGAGAGGAAATAGCAAGAACTTCTGACCAGTTTTTCACCTCAGTGGCCCTTCATGGGAATTCCCCAAATTTCTCATCTTTTGGATCAAAAAGTGAGAATCCATTTTCACTGGTTTGACTATGGTGCAAGCATGCAAGGAAAAAAACATATTACCAAATATTTTGTCTCTTTTTTTATCCCCCTTCCCCCCCACATTTACTGTAGTTGAAAGAGAATAGCAATGACTTACACCCAATGGATATGGATGCATCATATATCAGAATTTGATATTTAAATCTAATGACTATGTGCTTCTTTGTATAATATATTTATATTCATCTAAATAATGATTAACTTTGATCCAAATTGTGCCCATGACATGATGTTGTTGCTTATTACAGTGATATATGTTATTATGTCATTTATTGTTGGATAATTTTACGTGACTGGGCTGTCTTGTCCCATAGATGAGACGACTCACTCCAAATTAAACATTTTAACAATGAACCCATTACAAAGCCTGCCACCCTATTTTTAGTGTATATCATCATAGAGTTACAAAAAACCAAGTCATTAAAAGGTTAAGCTATAAAGTTATTCAAATTAACTTGAATTGTAATGTTCAGAGTTATTTAGATTTAGATTCTTTTCACAGGTGACCAATTGGATGAAGGGACAGCTATCATTGAAGGATATAATT
This sequence comes from Glandiceps talaboti, assembly GCF_964340395.1. Classification (NCBI taxonomy): domain Eukaryota; kingdom Metazoa; phylum Hemichordata; class Enteropneusta; family Spengelidae; genus Glandiceps; species Glandiceps talaboti. The sequence goes on from NC_135549.1 coordinate 11,146,891, forward strand.
CCTATTTCAGTTTTTCTAAAGTAAAACAAGGCTATTCAGGTATGTATTAGCAGACAGTGATGGGAAAGGGGCAGGAACACCACTAAAATGAGATGGAACAGCACTATGTGGGGGGGGGGGGGGAGGTGCACCACTAAAATTAAATGGAACAGCACTGAAGTAATAAGTTGGGGGAGGTGCACCACTAAAATGATATGGGACAACACTGAAGTGATGGAGGTACAGCACTAAAATGATATGGAACAGCTCTAAGTGAAGCACAGAGCATTAAAGTGTGCGTGCGTGTGTGTGTGTGTGGGGGGGGGGGGAGCACCACTAAAATATAGAGGGCAGCACTAAGATGACGGGGGCAGCACAAAAGTGGTAGAATACAGCATAAAAGTGATTGGGTGCAGCACTAAAGTGAAGGGGGGGGGGAGCAGCAAGGGACACCATTGAAATGATAGGGATAGCACGAAAGTGATGGGGGACAGCACTAATTAGTGGTAGGGGATAACGCTAGTTGATATGAGACAACACTAAAGTGATACTGTTAGGAGACAGCACTAATAGTGATAGGAGACAGACAGCACTAACAGTGATAGGAGACAGACAGCACTAACAGTGATAGGAGACAGCACTAACAGTGATAGGAGACAGCACCAAAAGTGATAGGAGACAGCACTAATGTGATAGGAGACAGCACTAAAGTGATAGGAGAAAGAAGACGGCACTAAAGATATAGGAGACAGCACTAAAAGTGACACAGGCATTCCCAAAGTGATAGGGTGCAGCACTGAGTGTAGAAAATCTACACACATGCACAATGCTGGAGGTGTACTTAGATATCACCTGTATTCAGGTGAGTACAGTCTATATGAGATCGGTGATATCGATACTAGTGAGATCAGATTTGAAATCTATTGTCTTTGCTTTTTGAGTGGATCATAATGATAAAACATTCCACTCTGCAATTTTCTAGGAAGAAGGGAATATTTATGACAATCTTCTCATCTTGGCAATGATTGGGATGAGGGAAGAATCAGGTACATTTCCTCTAGTTGGACATGGTGATGATACTGATAGTTTATCATCTTGAAAAGCAATCAGATTATTTGTAACATTCTACAGGGAAGTAAGTCTGTACATGTAACCTCATTACCGGTATATAGATTTAAGTTGATACTATTACATCTTAATGATGTAGTTCAAATGTTTGGTTTTGCAATAAGGGTAGAGATGTATACAAATGAAATCATACATTCATTTGTTTTTAATAGGAGTAGCAACATTCTGTAGTGATAATGCCATCCCTATAGCAGCTGAGGAAGGACTAACTGGACTACTTGTTACTACTTCTGGTAATGACACAGTTGGTTGCTATGGAGACCAGTCAGACTTTTCAGATGAAGAACAGCATGCGCTTGATTATGAAGGCAGATGTGTTATTACCCAGCATAAGATAAAGTATGTAGTATATCACCTGGGTTGTTGATTGGAAAATTATTGTCGCTACTTGAAATAAAACTTTACCATGTGTTAGCAGGTTAAAATGATAGAACATCACATGTATTATGGATATGAGCCTTCAGCACACAATATAGTTTACTTTATTTGATAATAACTGGATAATTTTGTGCTGTCAGTGTAAATTGGATATTTTCTTTTTAAATCCTAACTTTATCAAATATTACCGAAAAAGTTGAAGATACATTGTAGCAAGTATGTCAGCATTTCCAAACCTACCCTATGATTGTGCCAGCTAAGCTACCTCATCAGACTTTCAGGGGAATTCCAGTCATTGAAGCTCCTATGTTTTAATTAGATGATTTATTTTAAGACATACTCCTTTGTTATTAGTGATACCACTGTTCCAAATATATGTATAATATTGTTCAATGGTTTTAAAATATGCATTGAATGAAATTTATAAATTTTCTCATGACTTGATTTTTCAGTCGTGAAAAGTGTCGTTTTCAGAAAATTATTTTAAAAGATTTATGCTGTTGTAATAATTTTGATGAGACAGGAGTAACGTGAGAGATGATGAGCAGCTGATTGCAGTGGTAAATGTATACTGTCCCAGAGCTGATCCTGATGACGAAGACAGACTAAGTTACAAACTCAGATTTTATTCACTACTGCAGGCACGATGTGAAGCATTGCTTCAAGCTGGAAGGTAAGTAGTGACTGTTGGCAAATTAGTTCAGTGAAAGATCATAGTTTTGGAGTATTGGTGAATGTAGTCAATATTGTTTATTCATCTTCCAAGAGTTTCCTTTTTTTTATTTTGAAAAGTATAAATTTACAATTACGTCAGAAATATGATGTATAGTGTATTATCTTCTGTCATTTTTGTGCTGACATCTATCTATCTATCTATCTATCTATCTATCTATCTATCTATCTATCTATCTATCTATCTATCTATCTATCTATCTATCAAAAGTGCTCGGCAGATCGATCTGAAATTTGGTGGGAACTTTCTTAGGGGTGTTTAGATTAAGAATTGTTCATGACATGATGATTCCATGAATGATATGCAAATTAGGGCTAAAAATGGGCTGAAGTTTAATAGGGATGCATCTGGGGGTGTAAAGATGACGAAATATTAAGCATAGAATGATTTCATCAGTGATATGCAAATTAGGTGTAAAAATATGAATTTTGGTAAAAAATGTATATCTCAAAAAGTACAGTCAAATGAGACTGAAACTTGGTGAGCTGTTTCTAGAAGTGTTATTCTGCAGATTTTCTTCAAAACATATTGACACTATTGGCCCTAGCAACCATGACCACGCCCTTAACAACAACCAAATGGCAGCATATTTTGGTCAAATAACAACACCATCTGGTAGGCAAGTGAGTAAACATTCAAAAGATGTATGCAAATACCCCTAGCAATCATGACTATGCCCATGGCAACAGCCAAATGATCACATATGTTTTAAAGATAACAACAGGGATTAATGTACAAATGAATAAACATTCAAAAAATGTATGTAAATATACCTAGCAACAAGAGCACACCCATAGCAACAGCCAAATGACCACGTATATTGCAAAGATAACATCAGGGATTCATAGACAAGTGAACGAACATTCAAAAAATGTATGCAAATATGTCTAGCAACATGACCACACCCATAGCAATTGCCTAATGATCGTGTATATTGCAAAGATAACAACAGGGTTGGATAGGCAACTGGAAAGTCATTCAGCAAATGAACACCTATACCTAGCATGGATCAGCATGTGGGTAAACATTTTTAAAAACTGCACAGTTGTGCTACAACGCCATTGGTGCTATTTTATATCATAATGATAGTCATTTCTTGGTTGGATTGATTGCAGGCATGTGATATTACTAGGTGATGTCAATCAAGCTCATAAACCTATAGATCATTGTAATCCTGATGATGATGTGGTAAGTACTAGTGAAAAACATTCTGTAGCTGTGTGTGTGTGTGTGTGTGTGTGTGTGTGTGTGTGTGTGTGTGTGTGTGTGTGTGTGTGTGTGTGTGTGTGTGTGTGTGTGTGTGTGTGTGTGTGTGTGCAATTTGTATGGTAATGTACAATAACAAAGTATGGTAATGCAGTTGTAAAGGTGTATAATTTGTTTTTGCCCCCTAAAGGAATACTTTTCAGCCAAGCCTGGCAGGAGGTGGCTTGCTCAGTTTCTCTGTGCTCAGTCTGAAGATGGAAAACCAATAAGAAGACTGAGTGACAGCCATGATACGTCTGGGTCTGCTTCTATCAGCCCTGCAAAAAGTCCACTTAAAAGACAATCAGGAGGTCAGTTTATTGATACATTTAGGTACTTCCGTCCACAACAAAAGGAAGCTTTTACTTGTTGGTCAACAGTTACTGCAGCCAGACAGTTGAATTATGGTACAAGAATAGACTACATTATCACTGATATCTGTCTTTGTGAGGAGGAGTTTGAAGACTGTGACATTATGCCTGAAGTTGAGGGGTCTGATCACTGCCCTGTGAAAGCAACATTGAAATGTACTTGTCTACCAGCCAAGAAATGCCCCTCCCTATGTACAAAGTATCTGCCTGAATTTGTAGGCAAACAGCAGAAGCTTTCAGCTTTCTTCAAAAAGTCAAGTAACAAAAGTGCAGAAAGCAACAGCTCTGGTAGCAATCTTCCAACAGCTCAAATACAGCCAAAGATAAATTTAGGAAATGTCAATCAGTCTTTACATGTAGAAAAACAGGGTAATACATCAACCTCAAAGCAACCCTTGAAAAGAGCTGCAACTGGAAAACAAGGGAACTCTGCCAAAAAAATGAAATCTGGTGAACCAAGCATGAAAAAGACTGCAAATATAATGAGTTTCTTCCAGAAAAAATCTGGAAATGGAAAAGTCCAGGAAAAAAGTCAAGTACATGAAAAGAGTGTTGATAAATCAGTTGGAATGGAGGAAATTACACTTCGATGTGTTCAAAAAGGTGGTTCTTCCTCTAACAGTGCAAGTCCAGTAGAACGAAACAATGAGACCAAAGACAGTGCTCATGACAAAAATGAGATAACTCCTAGTACTTCAGAATCAACAAGTTCTTCTCAACAGCACAATGAAATAAAGAAATCTCAAGCAGCAGTCTGGAGGAACATGTTGTCTGGTCCAAGGCCTCCGCCACTTTGTAAAGGCCATAAGGAACCATGTGTTCTAAGAACTGTTAAGAAGTCGGGACCAAATCAAGGTAAACAGTTCTATGTGTGTACTAAACCAGAAGGACCCAAATCAAATCCTGAGGCTAGATGCGACCACTTCCAGTGGGTTGGTAAAAAGTGAAGTATGAAGAAGTTTTCCTATAGAATAGGGTGTGATCAGAATAGAGATAGGGTTAGGAGAAGATATAGTAAGATTGAAGATTACACTTTATTCTTTTTGAAGTGAATAAAATCAATAGTTTTATAGTAATACCGGTGCTGAATGAATGAATGAATGAGAGAGAGAGAGAGAGAGAGAGAGAGAGAGAGAGGGGGGGGGGAGAGAGAGGAGAGAGAATGGGTGAGTGTGTGTGTGTGTCACTGTGTTGGAGACAAACTCGCATGGAATTCCTCACTCGTGCCAGCATATAGGATTATGTGACAGCGCCCTCAAAGTGTTTTTTTTTGTCCTCAGTACTCAGCAGTATTGTCATCGGATACACATAACTCTGAGGCTTTGCAATTAAAAAAAATATTTGAAGCTTTTGCATTGAAAGTGAATTCCATTTATTGTCTGCGATTGAGTCAACGGAAAAGTTTGTGAAATAAAAAGATGACTAGTAGCTAGCGTTAATTCACCTTTAGATATATATCATAAAGGGATGAACACTTGACTGACAATGCATCCCTGGGAAATTGAGCGTCTACTCCACGACGGTGAAATGTAGAAAAGATATTGGCCCTCGCTCAAAAGTGATTCATTTAAAATTTTAAAGAAACCCCTACTGTGCATATAATATATACAGAAAATGAAAACAAAGAAGAAGCGTAGTTTGATTATGCAACGATTGCGGCAATTCTACGAAATTTACGTGTTCTAGGAGCGCTAGCGGTTGTTAACGTGCAATCATAGACATTATTAAAAAACGTCTATTGTCTGTGGTTCAATAGGGGTGGGGGTGCGGGGGTGGAGTCTATGATATGAATTTTGCTGATGAGTCTATGTATACGGCTTGGGGTTCCATGAAAGGGTGGTTTTCATGTCATGAAATAAGGGGAGGTTTAAACATGACATTTTCATTTCATTCGCATGATCACATAACGTTGTATGTTGTATACGTCATATACCAAACAGTTGAATGGCTACCAAATGTGCTATGTATTGAGGCGTTTACAGTATCTTTACGTCATACACTCAAACCACCCATAGCAATGTCAAGCCCATATAGACCTCGAACCTCTCTCTGAATAAGAATTGATACAGTCACCTTCTGCATGACATTGTGTTTAATATATTAAAATGAATAATATAATGCAAGGACACGTTTCGTAACATTCTTCTGGTTGTAAATGAGACAATCACGCCATGAACTGTGAAACTTAGAGGAAAATTGATACTATACAGTTGTTTATTGCGACGAATGAAACGTGCACGGCATCATCAATTCTATGCAACATTAATATTTTAACAGTGATGTGCATTACTGGCGAAGCGGACGCATTCGTTACGGTAATGTGAACTAATAGAGCTAATACCCCAGGTTATTTTTATTACTATTTGGACGATACAACCAATTCGACACGGCGTTAAGTTACTTCCCTACAAACTTGCACATCCCAGAGTTTTTGGTAATGTCGGCGCGGCGTTGTCTTTGCCAAAGGCTGTAAAATCTTAAAACTTTCATAACAATCTCAAACCGCCTCAATTCACAATTGCGGTAAATGACTGAACTATGATTGTTGTGCATGCTACTACAAGAGAGTGGCTAATTCTCGAACTGTTTTCTTTTGTTCGCGATCATAGCAATATCTTTTATCTCGTATGTACATCGAAAGAGCAGCATTCTCCGGCGATACGTGTCTGGCGACAGACAAATCAGATAGGATGCAGTCTCTAGAAGATAACGATTCTAGTTAAAAACATGTAATATACTCCGATGGCACACTAGTATTAGAGGTCAGAATGTGGTTGTTGCCATCATAATCAATAGTCAATAAACTAAGTACTCTATTCGGTTTAGGAAAGAAATACTGAAACCTTCGACATATTATCTATGGGAACATGTGCTATCGCACCATATGGTATTCGCAAATGATTGGACATGTTTTGATGTGCATGGATAGATCGTAGATGTCAATTTAGTGAGATTACCAGGTGATGGAAGTCATCGCTAAAAATGACGAGAACTAGTTTTTTGAGTTGACGTCAAGCTGTCAGTAATTAAAATCACATACCGTCAGTTAGCAAGGCATAGACCCTCCAAGAAGACCTGGTGGAGGGTCTATGAGCAAGGCAAGGCAGGAAATGGAAACCGGAAACGTGATAACAGCATGTTCATATTTTAACTCATCCCCTTTTTTATTTGCAGTTATATTTTAAGACCGATTATTGAACTGACAAGAAATTAATTCTACATGAATTTGGAATCATATTCAGGTTGTCGTCTGAACTGAAAGAAATCCGTTGGTTCTAGGTGGAATTTCAAGTAGATAAGCTGGTAAGGGGATTTCTGGAAGGAGGGGTGTCGTTTATGTATTGACTATATTTATTCCTAACAATACTTTAATATTACGATATCGATTTTTGACTCATCAATAGCATTAAAACCATTCATGAGTATCAGTCACATTGATATACAAAAGTGTCACATATCAAAATAACGTATACACAACAAAGTTAATCCTAAGTCCAGGGCAGTGAATTTACTGTAAAAACAAGATTTGTTTTAAACTTATCGTGATTTCTGCTAATAATATAGCTTAAAAAATCTCAGTCTTCAAAGTATACTTAGCAACAAAGACAGTAGTCCCAGAAGGACTGATAGTTGTAACACAGACATTGCGGAACGTTTAAAACCCTAGAGTTTAAAAAAGTAATTATAAACCAGGCAGTTTTGATCATGGAAGATATACTGAATGAGCTCACTCCAATGTCGAAGATCATCATTAAATCATGATTGATGTGGGAAATAGTGAGAGAAGCATGCATAAAGCTTCATCGTGTTAACGAACTGTATCAAAATATATGTGTCTAGGGACAACCCTAAAACGATGGTCAGTTAGTTAAAAAAAAATTGATATCCAATTATGGCGTGATTTCACTATGTTTACCTCAAGAAAGCAATGTACCATCCTGTCATGTTGAATGCTGTACTCTCCTGCCATCTATTAGTTTGAATCCGAAAAGGTGACACGTGTGTGTGTGTACGTGTGTCTGTATTACACTGAGGGTTAGTACTAATTTCATCTTGTACGCCTCCAGAGGTTTAAACCAGTTAGTACAATGAATATAAATAACAGCTAGAAAGGTTACTCAGAGAAAGAATACAGTATGTTTTCACAAGCATGAATAGCAAAGTTAACAAATGAATGTTTAATATTAGACGACATAAGTCATAGAGGACGAGTGCTATGAGAGTTTGATTCAAAACGGAGTTATTCCTCAAAGATTCTGGATTTATCCTACGAAAGAAATTTTTTTTTGATAGTCAATAAAAAACCCATGGTTATTTACAATATCACTTTTTGTGTGTAATTTGTTTTACAATGTTAACGACGTCCCTTTAATTTGTCGTGTTGTGTTTCTCGTGCTTTGTATACCCTTATATTTCGCCCTCTGAGTGTTTGTATTTCCTTTTTGTGTGTCATTGGCTGATATAGGGACTGTGGAGTGACCTTAGTACCAAGATAAGGAATGATTATTACCATCCTTCAGAACTTCGATATTGACGAACACTTTGTATGAAGTTAAATACATGCAGCAAGTACATAAAGATGGCGCTCAAAATCGTAATATTTTTGTAGCCTTTCTCATATCCATATTTACACGGCCTGTGGAAGGAAGACTCGCTATATGTTCGTGTGTTGCATCATCGTCATTCAGTGACGGATTCGAAGTGAAAGACTAGTACTTTCCACACGATATTTTCTGTAAATGGGTTTCTTATCAATAATTTCACCTGGATGTTATGCTTGAATAGTCCGAAGTAGGGAGAGTGACTTGATAACCTATGCAAATAAAGTGATAATCCGTTTAAATTGATAGAACTATTGAAATACTATCACTGTAAGTTATGAACTAATGAGTCAACGAATGAATGGACCGCCTTTCAAAGAACCCCAAGGTTTTATCATTGTTGCCTATTTTTGGGCAAATAGATTTGGAATGAATTATGAACTGTAATTTCCGTCAGCTGAAAGCGAAGATATTAGTTTTGAAGGCGTACTTGTGTTTTTTGTAGCTGCCAAGTACTTTGTATATGATAGGCAAAGTAGTACGCCAAGAACTAAACGATAAATGAATCTGATAACGTACCTAGTTGAAGTTGTGAAACCTGATTTGAAGAGCAGGTGTGCTGTCACATCCCAGTAATAAGTTCATTGTGATTACCAAAAATAATGTGTTCCCAAAGTGACACATAAATCAATTCTTTTATGTTGATTTTACATCATTGATATAATTAATTTCAAATGAATTCACCGACTTTTTTGAAGTCCTGTGTGTGTGTGTGTGTGTGTGTGTGTGTGTGTGTGTGTGTGTGTGTGTGTGTGTGTATGTATGTATGTGTGTGTGTGTGTGTGTGTGTACATACATGTGTACACACATGTGTAGCTGTGTGTTGTGCGTCTGTGTGAATATTATAAGGAAAGTATGACAAACACATACAGCTATACACACATACAACTCTGGATATATTCTATTGGAGTGATTTCTAGTTAATATTAATTTTTTTTACCCAATCGATGTCCATTAATAAGTTCAAATTTCATTATTTTGTAATTTAAACTTGTGCATTCTGTGTAGCCAATATCTATAGGGCTATAAAAGGACCTCGTTATGTGTTTGCAGAGTAAATGTTAACTTCGTATATTTACAGCAACTAAAGAATTTTTGGATATGCTGTGAATCCACCACCAGCATCTCAATGAAACCCAATTGTTCAGTATTATTATGGAGGTGGTATAACACGAGGTAACGTTATTCTTATGATTTGAGTTACAACTTGGATCCAACTTAGTAAATCTCTCCCATATGAAAACATTTCCAGATTCACATCTTGGGATAATCGGATCTACATCAGCATTTCAAAACAGTCACTTTATCTTATATTGTGTCAATGTACCATTTTCATTGTGATGACATACGTTTTAATATTAACCAAATAAGCACAACGAGAGCGAAAGAGGAGTAGTTTAAGAGAAGTTCACTGGTGACACCGGAGTTGTGCAAGCGCATAATCATTTCTGCCCTGCCGCGTTCGATGAAAATTACACAATTACAGACTGACAGTTATACAGCACAACACGAAAAATACATTCTAATCTCAAAACGTAATGAGACTTAACGTACAGATGGAATGCACTGTCAATTCAAAAGATTTCTGCTGAGAGGCAACTGAAGAGTTTCTTTACAAAATTTCTATTAAGCCGACAAGAAGGAAAATCTTAAACTGCACACTTCCTTGCTAAGCCAACTGAATATGCCCGGTAGTTGGAAACGAATCAAGTCCAGTTTCCTTGTAAGTTACTTGATAATTTGAAAGTAATTGTCATGCGTAGACGTTAAGGAGACGAAATCACTCTGTCACGTTTTATGCCGTTAGCATGTCCGTGCTACTGAGGTCAGCAATTCTCTTCAACTGCTTATAGATTAGGCACATAACAACTCACTACTTATTTATAGACAAGAAACGTCAACTGTTCAAAAGGGAAAATCCCATTTAATACAGCAAGATGTTGATTTAGAAAGCAGTAAGCTTACCAGGCAATATTTCAACATGTTTGTTAAATGCACGTTAAAATCACTTGATTTAACATCCTTGTATTTCTACATAACATGACAAGAGGAGTATTGTGACTATTCAAATACATCACTTCTAATTTAAGTTCTGCAAATTTATATTGACAACAGAAGTCACAAAATATGAATCATTCTAATAACATTTTATCCTATAAATGTAAACGAAATTTCACACAAAGAGTGCTACAACGACGCAATACTAATTAATGAAGTCAATTTGGCGGTTCGTGGTTCGCGCGACTCTTAATGCATTCTCGATGTATTAAACGAAGATGCTAAAAGAAATGCTAAAACATTTCCAATCAGTGATTGCACAATGTGGCGATTTTCTTTTTCACGTAGTAATATTATGTGTTAGCAATACCCTACGTAGTAACTTTATGTTGAGTAATCTTATCCATAGCAATGTTATGTATGGCAATCTTTCAATTATCCAGGATATAGCGCGCTTTTCCAGACCGAAAATAAGTTATTGCTCTGTTTTGAATCTTTTAAGATCGGCAGCATGGAACGTAGCGGCTTAGATGAAATATAGACGCAGAAGCACTTTCAACGTATTTATTATTTAACTTGCAACGAGTTAACAATATTGCCACAGGGAATAAAATAAACCCCTCCTTTTTTTAAGATTTAATGATTTTCCTCACCATCATGTTACGCTTCATGTATTCTGTACATGGTTTACATATTTATAAATCAGTGGAGGTTTATACATTGCTGTACCCCAACCCACGTAATTAACAGTGCAGGTAGTGTGGAGATAAAACATTTTTATACTTCTTCATAATTAATATCAAAGATAAAGCTTTTAAAACTGTGTAAGATGCTATATCACCCTGCTTTACAGAAAGTGTCAAGTTTCTTAGGTATACCATGGTTTACTGCAATGTCTGTAAATAGTGATGATAGTTAGTAATAATGGATTTATTCAGTGACAATTGTTTAGTACGACTCAATACAACCCGGTTATATACAGGAATAAACCATTAGATTAAGGGACTATCGCACAATGCCGCACAAACTCAATACACGAACTTACGACAAACCTAACTTACGATCGTTCACAAGTGCGTCTCATTGACACGTAAATATATCATACAACTTCGTATTATGTAAACCATGATGACAATTGTTACAGTCACACCACTAAGCGTACGATCGATGTAATGTACAAACATGATGGTAAACCGGGGTAGGGGTGGGGCTGGGGTTTTGAAGGGGTCTCCCATAGAAGCGCTTAGTCTAGACTAGTTTTTATTTACTCTTAAAGCCAATTTGTAGGCTATTCAGGCCTTTCAGGCATAATTTCCAAGCTTTATAAGACAGCACTATCATGTAATTACCAGCTACATAGTATTGAAATGTCTTGACATTAAAAGGTAGAGGGAAGAGCTTGAGACGGGTTTACGTCTGCCCCAACGTCCACCTGTCAAGGGGTCCAAGGGTGCTAAGCTCTGGAGGGTTTTGACTATCGTAAATGCCCATTTTAGGTTATTCAGACCCTTTCGGACGATAATTTCAAAGCTTTACAAGACAGCCCCCATTATGTATCAGAAACTACTTATACATTGGGTTGATATATGTTCTCAAAAGGTTGAATGGCATCATTATAGTTAAGGTCTTTACTCGCAATTTTTGGACTGTCCATACCCTTTTAGGCAACAATTTCACATCTAAGATTAAAAATTAATCTTTAGAAGACCTGGTTTTTAGGATATACATGACTTTTAAGGTGATAATTTCAAAGCTTCGAAAAGCTAAAACTAAGGTAAATTTTAACACGTTGTGCTGTCCTTTCATAATAAATGCTTCATTTCCACAGTCCACTAATGCAACAACTATATAAGCCTCCCCTATTTTATAATAAAATGTGGATATTACTATACATGTAAGATAGGGAACTTTCTTCCTCGTTTGCTGATTGTGTGAGGGTTTTAATGATCTATCATTTTTATGGCAATACATAGCTGCATGATGGATATAGAAAGATTTCAGTATGGGTCTCTACGCCTATGATTCACATTCAGATTTGAATACAATAAAAAATAAAAAATAATACTGTTGGTTTTTATATAGCGCTTTCCCACTCTGTGTTCAAAGCACTTATTACCCTAGCTATTAAAGCGGCACAATGGCCTTTACTTCCCCAACTCCCTGGGGAGCATACAATCCATTGCAGCCTCTATGAGCGCATAGGATTAAAGTATTCACATTAAAACCTCTGTCCTACGAGGTCCCCAATTGAGCTAACTCGCCAACTGGTAGATTCCTTGTGTTGTCCTGGTGTGCATCGTTCTATTCCTCGGCAGGCGAGAAACCATCTTACTAACCTTAAGCCTTTCAACCCAAGGATCCAAAAGATTGACAGGATCACTCGTTGCTGTAAGAAATCCATTCCTAAGTCGATAACCCTGTGAATCCATTGGATATAACCCCTTTCTTTAGATTGAAAGGCTAAACGCTAATGAGTTTAGCTTCTCACCTGCCGAGGAATAGAAAGGTACGCAATAGGACGACACATGGAATCTACCAGTTGACGCGTTAGCTCAACTTGTTAGAAATCTCTGACAAGCTTAAGATTTCACGGGATGTGTTTTGTACAGAATATATCAAAAGCTACCGAAAAAAATCGTCCTAATCAGAATCTCTCTGTAATGGGCAGATCATCTTCAATAAATATAGGACACACTCCAGAAGTGTATCGGGGAAGAAACCAGGAGCAACATCAAGTCGTTCAAAAATGAAACTTTAAGAATGATGCAACAATAAACTATAACTGCGTTGCCTTTTTGATGTGAGTTCACTTGAGACTTCTTTTTAATGACTGGCACTGCAAATTGATGTGAACCTGTCGCCAACGAAAACCTTCTGTGGTCTTCTGAAAAGTGCGCCAGTGAAGAATACATTCTTCAGGAGGTTGTAACCACTGGACTTCAAAGTGTAAAAAGACGTTATCCCTACCCGAGTTCTTGATAATTAGTAATATCCATGAACGATTGTCATGAATGGACGAATGTTTTTTTTTAATGCTAAATACTATGGTCGATTGAAATAAACTGCACCATATATATTTTTACGATGTTTTATAATAGTGGTCACCATTGATTGTAAAGCTTGTTCCCAGTGCTGACCTTTTATCAAAATATTTAAAAAAAATATGTTTTTATTTGCAGTAGTGTTGTGGATTGTACCTGTTATAAGCGTAATATACACCGGCGTTCATTTGATATGTTGCTAGTGATACATCTATATATCTATGACAACCTCATATAATATCAGCAAAGCGGAAACTCTGTTTTGTGCTATGAATTTCCCCTTATAAAATCAACACACTATATAACGTGCCATCAAAATTATGTTTTAATACTGTACATATTGATATGAAATGTGTCGAAATTGTCTTTGTAGATTGTTTCCCGACCACGACTTGTGTGTCACATTTTGACCAATGGCAGTCGAACGTTGTCGAATATTAACAAACATGTTTTATACTCAACATGAAACATTTTCTACACATTATACATGAAGAAGATGAGGAAAGGCTATGGTAAGCTTTAAGTATATTAACGAATTAACTTATTTCGGTAAATTGGTCATATCTTTATCATTGGGTATATACATTGACAATAACAAATCGAATGTGCCTTTACAAAACTTATGTATAATCACAGGGAAAAGGACAAATAATCAATTTTGTTCTCGCGATTTTCCGGATTTCTAATATTATTTTCTGTATATTTCAAAGAAAGTTTTAAGTATTGTTTCTTCTCACTGTTTTTTTCCTATTTCCTACCTGTTCACAAGAACAAACTCATTCGCTATTTGCCCAAATTAACGCATTACCCAGTGAGTTTAAACATCCACTGATCCGACTAATGGCACTACACGTCCACACCTAACTAGTTTTTACTTTTCTCACAAGGAAGAACTGATGTGTATAAAGTTTTATTTTAATTGAACCATCCGTTTAAGAAGAAAGCAATGACACATACAGACAGACAGACAGACAGACAGACATATACATATAGACAGACAGCGCCATTTCACAACCTCCCCTTATTGGAAGTAAACATTGATATAATAAACCTGATTGACGGCGACACACACACACACACACACACACACACCTGCCATCTTTAGGTTTGGATATTTTGTGCGGTAAACCCGAGGCAAGGACGAAATTGAGAAAGTTGCTCATCTATTCTACAGGGATTATTTCCCTGTTGATCTTTTGACTTTCTTTTTCAACTTGATCACTGTGGAGGGAAACCATTTAATCGAACTCTTCAATGGCCCTGAATCTTTCATGCACTTTGATTCCGTTTACCAATCGTCCCCATAGGGCAAGCAATCATCGTAAAGTAATCAGGAAAAGCAGCAGCAGCATAGACTGCGTAATAAATCTTACACACGCTAGTGAAAAATAAGCACTTTCATAGATTTGGGTGTCTTGCGTTATGACTGGCTTATGGTCGCAGTGGAGCGTTGCGTGTGTGTTATTATTCCTTTATACGAGCTAAAATGAAAGTCAATGACTGTTGACAAATGATGAAGTATATTTTTAAGTCTCCATACATATATATTGGAAACTCAAATGATTAAAACACGAATCAATCATCGCCATGTCAACAAATCTTTGTAAATGTATTGATATTTATATCAATACATCGGATAAAATGACATGGCAACGAAGCAAACGCGATCGTAGACACCCTTTGTGAAGTGTTTTGTTGTAGATAGATCAATAGCCTAAGCTATTTAAACTTGTATGTATGTATGTATGTATGTATGTATGTATGTATGTATGTATGTATGTATGTATGCATGCATGCATGCATGTATGTATGTATGCATGTATGTATATATGTATGTATGTATGTATGTATGTATGTATGTATGTATGCATGCATGCATGCATGCATGCATGCATGCATGTATGTATGTATGTATGTATGTATGTATGTATGTATGTATGTATGTATGTATGTATTCAAATTCATATTCATATTCATTTTATTGACGAATTCTTCTTATAAAAAGAACATTGCCAAAACTAGGAAACATGAGTACAGTTGCATAGATACATGATTAAACTTTACACGTTACAAACAAACAACAGAAAGTCACATTACTTACAACTGAAAGTAATAAAATTAAATACAAATTTTCTAATTTCGGCCATACTTTCAAAGTTTTGGTTTAGTATAGTTAGTATGTTGTATAAATTGTTTCTATTTTGTTGGTAGTAAGGGCAAATCATAACATAATGCATTTCATCTTATATTATATTGTATGTATGTATGTATGTATGTATGTATGTATGTATGTATGTATGTATGTATGTGTGTATGTATGTATGTATGTATGTGTGTGTGTGTGTGTGTGTGTGCCTGCCTGCCTGCCTGTCTGTCTGTCTGTCTGTCTGTCTGTCTGTCTGTCTGTCTGTCTGTCTGTCTGTTATTTTGCTAGCTTGCTTGCTTGCTTGCCTGCCTGCCTGCCTGTGTGTGCCTGTCTGTGTTCTCATTGGTTTGTTTGTCATTGAGTCCTGTCCGTCTACTTTTGTGTATGTCTCTCTTCTCTTTCAACGGTCATGCGTGTCTTGATTCAAAGAAATTTGATAGAACGTTGAGACTATTTTGATGACGACGAAAATTCCAGGCACTTTGATAAAAGTCCTCAGAAGTTCTAGGCTGATACACAGACAAGTGGATGTCTGTGGATGATAACATATGTTCGCCAAAATATCTCTATGTGGTGTTTCACTAAAATGACTCGGCATCCATTTGTCCAATAACCAACCTACTGTATACCTTGTTGGTTAGCTCCCAAGGGTGGAAATTAAAGGATATAAATTTAATCAAATATGTGGTCATGTCAGGAATTGATTGATGGATGAATAAATTCATCGTTAACAATTGTAACAGCTATCTATACAGAATCAACGCCTTTGTTGATACTAACTTAGAATTTAGTAGGCGAGAAATTCTTTTGAGTAACCTATCGTTACTGAATCACATATTGACATCAATTTGTCTTCGTCATATTGTGCAAATGCTGTAACTGACATGTAAATGCATGATGTTTAGTTAAGGAAGGCTTTTTAGTTGCAACGTTTTAACACCGGCAAAGTTAAATACGCACATGCTCATGAAAAGGTTCTCCACGTTTTGCGGTAAGTGAATGGACTACCCATTGACAGGAAAAGATACCTCCTGTGTGCGCTGTTGTACTCCGCATCATGAGTGTTCAACCACATACGTAACCATTGAATTTATAACTTATTCACCAAGGTTCACGAAATGTCAAAGATAAAAATGTTGTTCATATTTGATGATTCCTCTAGGCAACTGCCCTAATACGATCACATTCGATTCACTAAATCCTAGGGTAACATGATAATATGAATAAGGTAAACAATGGACAAGATTGCAAATTAAAGGTATAGTTATTTTTAAGACTTGTATATGAAAGTATAAGATACCTAAGAATAAGCTAGATAATGATATTTTCATCTTTTGGGGATAAAAGCTTCAGAAAAATAAATATTGCTAAATCTGATCAGAAAGTATTGACACAGCCAATATTGATGATACAAAGTCGTCTGACTTTAGATGACTGACCAAGGGCGTGTGTTACAAAAGGTGTATCGCAAGGATTCCAACTCTGAAATTAGCAGACAATTCCATAACGCAACAAGTCAAACCTTTACGACTCTGCGTCGAACTACATCTTGTAATGGAAAAACAGAATACTGCTGAGGTTATTATAAAAGCTTTTGTGATTTGATGAAAGGAAAGTAAAGGTTATCGTCATTCTTATCTAAAGTGGTAGGTCATACAGGGGGTCTTACAATTACAATCTCATATTAAGTCTTTTTGACGTTGTTTTATTATAGCTGAGCATATGAGGTATACAACAACCACAATTCAATAATTTCCGATCTTCAAGCTGATTTTAGTTGGTACTCCAGCTCAAGACGCAGCGCAGTCGTTGTTGACTTTGAACATTTCAATGGATATGAGGTTAAACTTTTGGTTCACCAGAATTCCCTACGTACGTACTCTAAAGATGTCGGCAATTGCTGTGCTCGGTGAACTCTATCTACAAAATCACGTATACTTACCACAGTGACAGCGTCATGGAAAATGTCAACTATTGTTTTTACTCTTTTCAAAAAGATTGAAAAGTAAAATATTATTATAACCAAATTTCAACCCGTGGTTACGTAGTGTTATTCTTATGTTTGAATTTAAAAATCCCCATCTTACTATTAACAATCATCGTCTTGCAATGTTATTTTATTATAGTTATGATGACAAACATCAAGTCCTGCCCACTCGCATAATTGTATTCACCCTAGAATCCCGAGTGCCCCAGACATTGAGAATCTTTGTCAAGAAAGTAAATGCCAAGAGATTACAACTTAGTACAAGTTGCTTCAACCACTGTCTAAAAAGATTGGAATATAATTTTGGAAATGTATACGGGCCCACTGTTTCATTTTGAAGTACTGCTGCACCCGCCGATAACACATTGGACGAACCATTGTTGCCGGAAGACTACACTTACATGACAACGTGAAACATTGAAGGTACAGTTCCTGATTGTGGTTGTAAGTGGGGATTCATTAGTAAACACTACACAAGGGGTAACAAAAGATTTACTAACACATCATGGAAGTTCGGGGCACCTTTCGGTAACCCGAACTCAAGTCGAGTCAGCAAGGATCAAATAAGCAGAGCTACTTTTGCGACTTTTCTGGCTGATGCGCGCAATATCTAGGAGTATGAACCCAATTTACTTTGTTTTTAGGCTAAAATGAACATAACAAGCTAAAGAAATAATAATCGTTTCATGTTCGCTTCAAATCGATACCAGCAAGCAGTGCTTTAGAGAGAGACGAGCGTTTCCATAGAGACAACGTTGTAATAGTGTTACTTCTATCATTTTATTAGACGAGAAAAGCAGAATATCAATAACTTGTACAATTGGAAATCTTTACAAAAACAACATAATGTCATTAGTCATACGCATATTACAGTTCCCCATAACTTAAAATGTCTTCAAGTAGAGTGCTTGTTTTCACTTCATTCATTATCGTCATGTGAAAACTTTAATCGGGTTAAAACAACAAGATAAAAAATCTAAAGAAGGTCAAGGCTATAGAAAATCGTATCTAATATTTATGTTACACTTAATAAAGTAATCGATATATCTCAAGGCTAATTCGATTTGCTTTAAAGTTTACAATATACACACTGCTCAATATCTGCTAACATATTTACTTTCTCTTATGAGATCATACCATGATGCTCTTGGCACAACTCTGTTTCGATAGAATGTACTTTTGATTAAAATACTCTGTAACAAAATGAACAAATATGCAAAGTGAAGTTGAGAAAGTGTGTCAGTTATAATAAAAAAGATGTGTTGTTTACTATGGAAAATATCTCGATGCTTATGACATCAAGGTTAGTTGAAATACAAATCTGTTTATAAAGTCACATTGCACAAAGGCACTAAAACAGGCAGACCAAATCAACCACATGCAAATGTTAGGAATGTGTGTAGGGTAATTTGTGTCTTGTGGCAAGATGTAATCGCAAGTACAAACCAGACGTCTTTAATTGAAAGTCGAGCCATACAATGACAGCATCTTTTAGTGAGTGTGCAATTGTCTGTGACCACTGAAACATTTGTAATACCTCCATGATATCACCAGGTATATTGAAAAAACATTGGTCGAACTAATTGTTGTAAACATACACCATAAAATGGTTTAAAGACTAGAAGAAAGTCGAATGTTCAAAGTTGAACGATGAAGCATTTACACAGACGTTTGACACGACCAGGTGCACTTTATATTTGAATTGACTTAATTAAGTAAATGGCTGCTTCAAGAAGACAGGTGAACTGGACTCATCACGTAGTGTCATTATCTAAGCACTTTAAACAACTTGTATGCAATTACAACCTAATATATTGCTTGAAGAAGACGTAACTTCCAACACTGATTAAGGCCATAACATATATCTAAAATTATATCGAAGATTTATATTGTGTGAAGTCTTGATAAAGTGGCAGTCATGTCATAATTTCACATTTGAGAAGAGTGTCAATATAAATGGTTATAAATATTAAAGTATTGAATAAATGAATAACAAGAATATAAACAGTAAGAAAAGTTAGATACGACACATTCTGAAATGCTGTCGCAGAACACTCCATCCTATATGAGCAATAATACAGTACAAACAAGTGCAATAATGATTCAGAGACGGCTTACAAATGTAAACATAATACTACACAGTTGCAATTCGCAACTCTTTACTGTGGAATACAACACTGTATTGAATGATCCCAAACTTAATATACAACAATGCATTGCATCACACCGCACATTACTGCGCAACGCAGCACCGTATTGTATCACAGTAAGTGTGCATTTTACTGTCCAATGCCACGCAACGCAACACTGCATCACACTACGATGTACTGTACAACACAACAATGTATTGCATCACACTACACACTATGATACAACACAGCACTGTAGTACATCACACTCCATTCCTCTGTGTTGAATCACTCTGCACTGTACTGTCCAACATAACACCATATTACATCACACTACCTTTTACGCTGCATCACAATATTATTATATCACACTAATCTTATACCTCACTGTGCAACACAACATTGTATTACAGCAGACTACACTGCACTGGTCAAAGTAACACCATATTGCATGACACTGCCCTTTACAGTATAACACAACACAACACTGTTATATCACACTAATTACACTTCACTGTGCAACACAACACTATATTGCATCACATATACACGTTATTGTGTCAGACAACACCGTACTGCCTTATAATGAACTTTGCTGCGCTCTAGAAGTATGAGACTAAACGGTTTTAGTTTAAGTGTCTTTACCAGCTCTGCTCCAACATATCAATGTCAAATGCAAGGTTTACAATATAATTTCCGAGAGAAATGTAGTGATCAACTTTAATAGAGCATGACCAACAAAGAGAAAGACGAGACACTGGTTTACGATGTACAGTGTTTGAATCTGTTTCTTCGTTTGGGATTGTCATCTACGTGATTTATAAAGTATGAGCCAGGGTTAGTTCACGTTACACCACACTCCTGCCTAATAAAAATAGAGAATTACAGTTAGTTGTACTTGAAGTGTTTACCAAAGCTAAATTAATAGCATTTTGAAAAAGAATGTTACATGTCAAGGTCTCATCATGAAATCCCCAAAACATTTCTCATGTGTTTTTCACGTTGACGTTCAGGTCGGTCATCTCTGTTTTTCCGGATAAACGACGATCCAGTTTGGAGTAGGAATCTCTGCACCATTTAGTCAGCATACAAGTGAATGCTTGATTAAAGGCTCTTCGGTAGATGGAACTCAAAGCGTTGTACACTATGGGGTTGACAGATGAATTGATCTCTAATAGGAAAGTGCTAGCGTTGAGTAAACACACTATTTGGTCTCGATTCAGGCTGATTATCGAGTACTCCAGTAAGCAGAATACGATAACTTGTAATATAGCGGGCATGGTGCAGACGAAATAAATCAAGGCCGTTGATACGCAGATACGGGTGATTTGCTTTTCCTTCTTCTTCACCGAGTGCTTGGATCGTCTGACTTTGATGATGATCATGGAATATAGTACGGTTGTTATGACGAGCAATATAAACACACTAATAAGGTATACAACTCTTCCTGCAATTGAACGGTCGGTAGTGAAACACTCGACGAGACTCTCGACTGATATCACTGACGATGCCAACCATGTTGTAACAATTACGACTCCTACAAAACACCTCTTGTGTATCACACCACCCCGGTAGATCAGAGGTTTGAAGAGAGCCAGATAACGTTCGATACTGAGTATAGTTATAGTGAACATTGACGCATACTGGGTGACTCGAGATGGAAATAAAGCTGCACAGTAATATAGGAAGTTTTGATGATGAAAGCATGGCTTTTGCCCGAAGATAGAGCAGTTCCAAATGAGAAAATGAACCAGTGAGTGAAGAAGATCTGCGGTGGCCAAATTCACCAGGTAAGCATTTGTTACTGTGCGCATCGAGCGAACCCGAAAAACGACGAACATGAAGGCAACATTACATATTATTCCAACAGAAGTAATAGTGGTTCCCACTATACGCTGAGTATTTTTGTCTATCATACACGAGCCAGTAACATTACTGTCAAAGTTATCGGGATTACTGTAATCGGAATTGTTGTATAGAACGGCGTATTGCGAGTCTGTTGAAGTGTCTACGGCAGTGAAGATAACGTTCGATGTGGAAACAGCCATTGTGGTAGCAGTCTTGATGTGCTCCGTGAAGAACTGAAACGAGTTGACGCCTACAGCTTGCTAATATCGTAAGCTTTCACGTGAAGAGACCCCCTGTTGAACGAGATTAGAATAATCAATCCAACCTTCACGTACCGTACCAATGAACAGTACGCAACGTTCTTGTGCACTAACAGAGTACATTTGCGGTCTACACACCTGAAAGTTAAAGAAAGAATGCGATTTAAGAAATGTAACAATGTCGAAAATGTTTTAAATTCTTGATCATCAGAAACATGGCCAATAATAAGAGAAAATTGATTTTTTATCTAAAGTCACCTGAAATCATATACCATAGCAGTTACAAATGTATCCATGCGAGTAGAATTTGAATAATATATTGCGAATCCCTATGGGTTATATCAGTACATAGGCAATGTTGGAGGCTGAAACAGTCTCGCATGGACAATCGATCAAACACTAGTTTAACATACATGATTATATTTGCAATGACGTACGGTATATAGGTTCTGAAGCATGTTGGTTAACCTCAAACCTGTTGTATCAACCATGTACATTCACATCCGACAAGCAAGCTGAGCGTAATAAAACAACCAATGGCATTTATGTCACATTTTCATGTTTAATATTCAGTGTGTGTATGAGTGTCTATCTGATTTACACTGCTCATGCACACTTTTTATTGGCTGTCATTCACACATGACTTTAAAGTCAATAAAAATATATGTAGGTTCAACCTGGCCAATTTCACCAACATTGTTATCTCGTGTGACTACCTTCTGTTACACTTTACACAATTTTATCTCGTATTCTTTTCACCTGACTCTAAAATAGGTTCATAAGACGTGTTTTGATATTAGATTCTTGTGTGTCACAGGTGCAAGGAATCAAAACCTCATTGGTGAATACTGAATTGCATGTAATAGCTAATACTATTCATTGTTAGCAAGAGAATCGACAATGACAGATTCCACATTTACTCACTTTATGTTGTGATTTGACTATACAAAATATATGTCTTTCCGGAATTCGTTGAACACAAGTACATTGGAAATATTTATGAAAGGAATAAGAATAGCGCTTGCTTGGCTTCACATAGTACGTAGACACAAAACAAGGTGATGTATCTTGAACAGAACAATATACATACACGTTTTGAGAGGTGATCATGAATGCTGTATATAAATGAGATGATGAGATGTTCGCATTTCTTTTGAAATATTTGAAGCATACGCGGAAATAATTTACATCTGTGAAATAATGTTGGACATCCCTCTGGGCATATTGTATTCATGTAGCCAAATGTCATTTGCTTTCCTTTGAAATAATGCGACGGTGACTGCAGATAATAGGCAATATAACAGTTCTACTACTTTCAGAAAATTACACCTATTTAACACCGAGTGGAAATAGATGATGAGTTGATCAACATTCCTGTGCTGTAGGAAAGGATTCCATGCATTTCTTTTCAATAAATACTGCAATCAAGCATTTTCAGGAGGTCAATCTGAATGAAAGTCGACTAAGTTAGGAAATTTCCTGGCTTCCTTTGCTAATAATTCGGGTTTCTTACTTTGCAGTCGGAACTCTCCAATGTTAAAATTTGTAAACACAGGAATGCATTATGGCAAATTTTGCACATATGTCACTGCAATGTATACACCTGTAGCTTTATCATAAATAAGGTCTCTGTCATGAACCACTATGGAATTTCATAACGAACAGCTCTGGATTCAATTCCCTGTGTAATAACTGTGAAATGAAAAACATTGTCATATGCCGACACTTTGCACTCGGCATGTTTTGGTCTTCAACATAATTAAGAAGCAATACGGTATCATCATTTGATGTCACTTACAGGGGAACGACACTTTGCTATTCTAATCAATATTTCCATCATGAAATATCAGCATGAAAATTTATTTAAAATGTTGGAAATCTGATGGAAATGAGTTTTTTGTAACCTCTAAACAGATGTACCAAACAAACTTCTGTCGGAAGTATTCAACTCAATATTTAATGTCACATTTATCAGTCTATTTACAAACAGTTCTAGAAAGGAAGCCAGCACTTTTTTGATATTTTTCCGATATTGTCTTAGTTTTTTTCGCGAAGGAAAATACGAGTGGCCTAAGGGGCCTTGTTACCACGAGTCGATAGACGAGTGATGACAAACCCTTAGCTTACTATCATTTTCCCGCTTAATGAAGAAAATTACAGGGGAATAATATTATTATATCCCCGCGAGCATACTTTATTCAAAATCAGGACAAATAATATCGCGCTGAAACGTTTTAATTCACGTTTCGAACACCGCAGAACCCATGATGTTGATGTAGATGTGAGTTGGGTGACGTAGAAAGGCCAGGGCATAAAAACCGATATATATTTTGTTCGAAAGCATTCAACCTTGCATGTGTGTGGTATAATTACGCAATAATCCCTACCACAGGCGTGTACACACTAGATTGGTACAATTCGTAGCATATAGCGAGCCGAAAGCCTCTTTTAATTGAGGTAAGTGCCTGAAGCCATGCCACGTACATATACTGTGAACCGGAAAATTATTCGCGCATTTTTAATTTCGCGCAATTTCGCGCTCGACCGTGACCGCGAAATTAAAACTGCGCGGATGTGATTATGTGCGCCCTCACACGGCAATTACTGAATTTCTTTCATCTTTGTTTACACCTCCTCTATGTAGACTTACGTATGTAAGTAAGTAAGTACACACACACACACACACACACACACACATTGATATCAAACGTGAACCAATAAAGTTGTTTCAAGAATCATGTCTCTTTATTTCATAACAAATCTTTCACTTGTATACACAAAAAAATCAAATATAAATATCGGTTGTACTGAGTTAAATTCATCAAGTCGATCTCGGAATTACTGGTAAGTAAATCACATAGAATAGAATTATCCGGTAAATAAGAAAGTTCAGCAATGAAATACTGTATGAAAAAATAAAATGCCTTTGCATCGAAGTTCGAAGTTCTAATACCAGTTTTTACTCGCGTTCACCACGTAAACGATCAATGATGCCTGCATCGCGAAAACCACCTAAACACAGCTCGGGACGGTTGCTCAGTGAGTTGACAGCGTCGACTATCCACTTGGCATGAATTGGTTTCAGTTCCGATAAACGTAGGTCTACCTTCACATCAGAAATCGGGGCCGCATCATCGTTGAGTTGATCGACTACTTTGTCTGTGTACCATGACTGGAAATTGCTTCTGAGAATGTCTTTGAACGGTTTGTTGACAGCGAGGTCGAGAGGTTGGAGCTTGTCAGTACAACAAGCTGGCACAAACACTGTAGCGATGTTGTTGTTGTGTAACTTTTCAAGTAGATCTTCAGATCGATGTGCCTTGAAAACATCGAAAATGGCGAGGGCTTTCTGGTCAGCTGGTAAACCTAGTTGTTCACGGGTTGATGAGACGAACGGGATGATGACCTTGTCGACGTAGTGATGCATAGTGTCTGTGTTTGACCAATGATTAGGCGAATGGTAAATGTCCCAATCAGCTGGAAAATTGTAGCGAGGGTGGCACTGATTTGTTTTACCCTGGTATAGAAGTTGAGGTGGTAAAACTTGACCGGCGAGAGAAATACCCAGTATAGCTGTTATCTGTCTCTTGTCGTCGAGGCCTGTTATCGATACTTGATCACTTCCACGCAGTTCCATCGTCCAGCTGCCCGAAGGGACAATCGAAACACCGGTCTGGTCCCAGTTGAAAATGAGGTCGTCGGGAATGTGATGATCGGTGACCGCTCTATGTATTCTCTGTAGGTAGTCTTCTTTGACGGCTGGGAAGTCTTGTACGGGTTTCTTCGCGGCCTTCGTCCCTTTCCTCTTTGTGTAATTCATTCTCTTCAGTATCGACTCAGCCCAAGTTTTCGAAAGTTCATAGTTGCCACCGAATTCAGCTAGTTGTGTGCGATCTTTCTTGATAACGATGGCCCTAGCAGTTGCTAACACGATCGGTACGTTTATAACACCGCCAGACGTACGAATTGCACGGATAACCTCTTGCACTTTCGAGTCCAAATCTCTACCAAGCAGCAGGGGACGACCACGTTGTTTTGCAGGTAGGGTAGCTGGAACGGACCGATCTGCAGACAGTTGTTTTTTGTAGGCAGCTTTCATTGATCTTACAGTACTTTCGTTCAGGGGTTTGTCAAGTTGTTTTGAGAAATGACGACTCGCAACCATCACACCATTTTCTGCTGCATATTTTCCAATTTTGCACCGAATCTCAGAGGAGTACTGCTGATAAGACCCTCGCTTCCGTTTTGTAGAACCGTTGTTTGTTTTGATGAGGCACGCATCGATGTTTTCGTTGACCTCGTCAATGACACTGTCTGGTAGACTGGGGCACTGCAATGGGGAAATCAACCCAGGACGTGGAACGGCAGGTGAACCATCAGACTTCTTGAGATATCGAAACATTGCCATAGTGACGAGTGGATTTGCTGTGTTAAGCGAGTGACGAACTCTAGTACACAACTGGCGATTTCGTTGAATTTCGTTCATTTTATTCATTTTTTACGAATAAATTGACACTCGTTCATTTAAAGTTCACTAACATTTGTTGGCGGCTCGTGTTTTGACTGCTTTGACGGTGTTTCAAACAATGCAAATGTAAAGTATTGAAACCTGTGATTTTTTCCTGCTAGGAAGGCTAAATAAGGGACGTAGACTGGTGAATTAGTTGATGATTAGCATCTAGTTGTCGATCTATTTAACCAGGATAATACAATATAGTATTGTTTGAAACCTGTGAGGAGTCTCATTACTAGACTTTGGTGGCTGTGTCGGTGTTAAGCAAAGTATACATACAATTAATTTAAGAACAAAAGAGATCGGTTTCACAGTTTCATACACTTGACACTTCATTTGTTGCGATTGACGGCAGTCGGTCACTCACACTTTGATGGTAATTTCGCAACACATCAGTCATTACCGCCCTGTTTTAATTGTTTTTAGTCCTCCAGTCACCTTTTGGAACATTTTGACAGCTTGGGAATGCGCGTAAACATTTGATTGGTCAATAAGACCTTAAATACTGCTGGAAACTTACGCAGCAGATCAGTTGCATACTGTACCTTCAAGTACCAAGCAAGTATGAAAGTCATCATCAGAGGTGTTCTTGCTGTCGGCATGTCTCACTATGGTGACGGCAGGCAGTTGAAAGTGGGACAGGGCTACCAACTCCAAAGAGACACTGATAACCCATACGATAGGAACGCTGTAGCAGTAGTCGGCATGGACGATGGAAAGAAAGTAGCGAGTCTGAAGAGGGATGCGGCCAGGGTTTTGGCGAAGGTAATGGATCTTGGGTTTTCATCCGATGACCGTTACCTGATCAAGCCAAAGGAGAACGCCTTCTTTCACTCTCGTAGAGTGGGTAGGGCCCAGGTATGCAACCTCGGGTTCCGTTTACACGAGAGTAAGGAAATGGCAGTAAGAAATCTCCTCCGATGTACGGCCCTTCAATACAGTGTCACTGTATAAGTTCGTCATCGCCTTCAATTTAAAGGCATGATTCAAACGGCCCTTTTCAGGGCCACCACATCCTCCAAAAAGAGAACCACCATTAACCAGCACTTGAATTGTAGTCTGTCACCACACACAGTATAAAGCTAGATCTCCACTCATTCACTTTGTATGTATGTATACATGTGTATGTACTGTATGCATGTATGTTTGTGAAATGATGTCGACATGTATAAGTGTGACTATAACACATTCCTTGTCGATAAAAGCAACAAACAAAAAATACTAGTAACCTCACTCATTTCATACTACCAATCTCCCTAAACTGGTTCAGGTATTTTTGTTTGCTTGGTTGTTCATGCCATTTTATTGATAAAAGAATCATATACAGTATTGTAAGTAACGTGTAGCAATCTAATCATTCTCTGTGACTTCGGATACTGAGTATCAAAATGTAACCAACGTGACCTTTTGAACTTCATTCCAAAACGACGCAAAACAGAGACACTGACGTGATTTGATTAGTGTTTCACCAAACTTGTGACTGTACCATATTGACGCATGTGTGTTGGCGGCTCCTGCTTTGAGGCTGTGACCTACCCGACTTTCGTATTGTGTGATCTGGTAACTTGTCTAGTACATACTATTAATTGAACAAATTAACACCTACATTTGTTACAAGTCAACGTGTCACAGTATGTTCGCAGTTGGAAACAATAGAGCACTGCAACTGACGGATGCCGACAGAGCAATACTGCCCATCAATCAGTGTCAAATTTCATTGTTCTCAGCTCAACGTATTGTTTATGTTCACACAAAAAAACCACTGACGGCCTTACGCGAAAATTAAACTGCGCGTAATCACCGTGATCTCCCAAAGCGCGAAAATAAGACTGCGCAATAATTTTCCGGTTCACAGTATGTGATTGTCAGGCTTGGTTGCGTAAAAACTATCGGCAACGCTATGTTCATGCATGCATTCAGACATTTTAAATAAAGTTTTTTCGCTTATTCTGAACACGCTGTTTTATTGTTCAAACGTACATCATTTGCATAGTCCACATTTTGTAGTTAAAGTACACCGGAAGTATTTTGAATATACCGTCAGGCTATGATGAGTTGATTTTATGCTTCATGTAATAGTTGAATCTTAAGGTTTTTTTTTGTTTTGAAATCAAGGAGTATGGGCATTCAACTTACTGAAATATATAGTTAACAAATGCTGCTAGGATTGTATCAAAAAGAGGTGGAGAAAAACGTACCAGGTAAAATAGTCCTTATAAGGTGTAATATTAGAGGACTGTTTACCTGCATTTTTCTAACTTACTGAAAATAATGTATCATGTGCTTTGCTCATTTACGTGTCAATAAAGTTGTAATCTTCGAGGGTTCAAAACAAAATTCCTTATCATTGGACATCTTTTCTTTTGTACAAATGTTGTATATAGAAGTATAAATTATATATGTTGTTATATAGAATTATAATAGTGTATTCTATTATATTATTAGGTGTATTGTCAGAATTAAATAGTCTCTTTCATCATTTATTGCTCCTTAATATAATCGAGCCAACTCTTTGTCCCTTTTTCAAATTAAAAAAACATTAATATTCTAAACTCATTTCCAAATGCTTATTTTCATTAACATTTTATGTTCCATTTCTATTCAGTGTTGCTTCGATTCAGGTAGGAATATCGTGTACATGTTTATATAGATATTTTCTGTATGAGGTGTGAATTTCAATATCAATGTAGTCAGCTGTCGTTACAATTGTTCAGTTCTACAACTGTGCCTATTGTATTGTGCTGTATATATACTCGTAAAAAAGAAATATCATTTTCATTTACTAGTCGTAAAAACAATTGTGTCGTTCCGATACATTCAATTTAAATTAGGTGGGCCAGGTAGATTTTTTATTTTATTTTATTATATATATTTTTTTCACGTGTGCGTGTTTAGTTCATAATGTTTCCATTGTTTTCCATATGGTCTCTAAGCTTATGTTGTTTATTTCTTCCCATTAGATGTACAACCATTACAGATTGGAAGAATAGTTTTATTTTGTCTTTTAAGTTGATGTCAGTTTCCGCACCCACTATTTCTTCCGAGACTTCACGATTTTCGCGATTTTATTATTACTTTTCTCGAATACGTAAAAAAAGGTTTAGGGTCGGCTTGGAAAACTAGGTGGGGTCGGGTAACCGGAACCACACAACTTTTTTTTTATTTGTATATTCATTCTTGAAATATGTAAGTGCTAAATGTTTACAATCTCCGACAGCTTAGTTTTGTTTTTCAATACATGTAATCTGTTTAATATTTACCCCAGAACCACCTTTTTCGTTAAAGTAAAAGTAACATCAACAATAGACATCGGAGTTCTATAGTTTGACGTTAAAGAATGACAACATTTACACGATACAGAGTGTTTTGATTTCCCGCTATCTACTTAACACACCCCCTGGTGAAATTTACACAAACTAGTGTTGTCAAGACCGCAATTATCACAATGTAAGTAGTTCCCTTGATCGGGGAGGGTCAACGCAATCGATTGTATTATAGCAGTAATTGTTGTTTAATTGAAGGCGTCTGCAATTTTTAATTTAGTCTCGATTGGAACATGTGCAGGTGTGTGAACCCAGTGTGGAGTTGGAGTTGGTTTATGTGCATGTCAGATACTTTTAAATTAAAACAAATGCACATTATACGGCAATATATATGTACCTACTCATAATATATTTACTTTTCCTTATGTGATGACAACTAAATCTTATAAACAATTGTTGAATAATGAACCAAAAAATCGACAAAAGACTAGTTTAAAGTTTAATATGTCGTTCCTACTACTACACGGAGTACGTAGTGCAAAGAACAATGCACAATACAAAACTGTTACACAGGGACGTCGTTAAACTTTTGTCAGAAATAAAAAGAAACGTACAACTAGGCGATTTCTGTTTTCAGAGAAACAAATATTCGGTGTTTAAGCCTTTCTAATGTTGTTAGTTCTATACAGAAATTGAAGGATAAACAGAATTATCGTAAAGGGTTGGCTAATATGACAAAATACATTGAACTGAATAAAAACGTCTTGAATACATACAAGTGTGTGTGTGTGTGTGGAGAGAGAGACAGTGAAGAGAGAGGAAAATGGAAAGATAACGGATGCGGGTTTGCTCGACTCCTAGTTGAATCCGATTGACTTTTTATGTTCTAACTGTAATGTGACTGTGGACTATGAAATGTTACACGGACTCCCACATTATTTGAATAATTGATGTGTATTTGTTTATTTATAACTTACTGACCTATGGAAATGTATCCAGCGGAATATCATTTATTCATCCGTGGAATTTTCTCGAAATCGGTGATACCTTAGCTGCTAATTATGATACTTTGAGAGACGCTATCGTGTTCTTTATAACATTTCCTCATCATACAATACTGGGCAATTAAGTTTTATGAGGTCCCGAGCATAGGTTGAAAAATATTTCCCTCCTAGAGATTTCTAGAGTTATAATCAGAGGGAATGAAGCCGAGAAATTATAAATTATAAAAGTGAAACATTTGTAGTAAACCATAGTTGGTATTTCAGTACTAACATTGGTTCATGAGAATTGATGCAAAATTAAGAATGAAGTATTCGTCCCATCTACTCACAGTAAAGTAAAATATACAGAATGACGACAATTCATTTGACAAACTATATTCCAAATGTTTTTAGATTCCATTTCTAGTCGTCCACTAACTTTTAAATTGAAATTGTAAATTGGTACCCCAAAAGAAATAATATAGTATTTATAAAGCCTTATCACTCCGCTCAAGGATATTGCCTTGTTATTGTTATAACGTTGGGATGCGAGCATTATTTTGGCTATCCCCTACAAGTATCATGACATTGAATTAGATCAACACACCAAATTCGTAATTATCCCATCCCTAAACCTCCCACTCCTTTCCTTTCCCTTCCCTTCGCACTGAAGCTAGCTGTATGACTTGGGGTGCCATCTGATGTCACTCAAATGCGGAAAGGTTCTCATTGATGCATATTTGTTATCATGGAAGTACTTCCATGTTTTTATCAAGTGCACAAATCTCTTAACCACCAATTGCATTTGTGTTGTTGTTGTTGTTATTGTTATTGTTGTTGTTGTTGTTGTTGTTGTTGTTCGAATCCTTTAATTGGGCACCCCTAGGCAAGACTCGGCGAAATGCAGGCTGCCATAAAGGTAAGGGCATACAGGAAGCCACCCTGTCTAAGGATACACAAGTAAAAGAATACCGGAATGCAGAGCTCTCACGCTAATTACATCTCGAGTCTTGGTTTAATTATCTTGTACAGAATATTTACACCCTACTTCAATCAGCTATTCCTCCTGGCATTACCAATTATTTATTTCTGTCATACCACATCAGGTAATTAATCTCAAACTGGGTGAGAGCAGGTCCAATCTTGTTTCCATAAGCTTGTGTGAACATTTTGTTTTGTTTGTATGACGCACTCTCACGAAAACCTAACAGTTATTGGCTTAATTCTGGTCGATTTCACGTTACAGACCATTTGCTTAATTGCCTAAGGCTGCCTTCAGATGTACTCAGGTGTGCAGAGATTCCAAGGATTATTGTTTGTTTGTATAAAGTTTGCGCATCTTTCAAACACCACATTTCTTAAAATGACTCCGAAATCCTTTAAATTGGCACCGCTAGACAAGATCATGCAATTAAAACTTGCTTCGAAGGTACTGTACCAAAACCTCTTCTCCTTGTCTCACTATCAAACTGACATACATTGATACAAAACAGCAGCTATGTCTCTAGGAGGTTCACGCCATGTTTTTATCAGTTTGTTTATATTTATGAAGTTACTTGTATGAATGTAGGCTTATGTTTCTAGTTTGAGGGTGTGATAAGGAGACAACCTTTCTGCACCCACAGAGTTAGTTTTCATACCACCACTGGTAAAACGACGTTCTGATCAAAGGCGTCTTTAGATAACGGCTGCAAGGGTTGTATTCAATTAATCAGTGAAAATGTAAAACCAAGTCTAGGGCCAACACAGTAAAGGAAAATCTAACAGTGAATCTATGAACTTTTCTATGAGAGTCCCCTGAACTCCCACCGATTGCGCTCTAGCTATATAGCTATTAGAGAAGTCTCAAGCTTTAGAACATTTTCAACAACGCGGATAACTATTGCGGATTGTGCTGATGTCCGTGCAGATAGAGAGCATGCATCAATTTACTATTGTCAGGAAAGGTCGAAAACACGGCAAGCAAAATGTTAACATGGACATCTAGATTTAAGTAGCATGCATGGTTGAGAAGAAAGCTCGATTTTCAAATTATTGAAACGCAAGGTCACAACCAATATGAACATTATGAATAAAAAGCTATTGTCCTTCCTATGGGTATAGAGTGTCTGTGTGGCTACTTCAAATATGTACCATGGCCTCTATTAAGAATACTGCAACGAAATGGTCGAAAATCGGCCAATTCGATTGAAGCTGCATGAAGTGCACAAATTCCCCCCCCCCCATGTAAAGGACCGGTCATTCTTAACTGGCTGAGGGGAGGGGTAGTTATTTTTAAGGAATGGATCATTTCAGCAATCATCATATGAGTAGTGGGGGTAATTTTGGTGCCGTAAAAGAAGCTGTGGCATACGACTATGTACTACTTTGGACAACATCAGTACCAGTGTCAAGTAACTTTTATCACATCTAGTACAGTGAAAATATCAATGCAGTTCTCAGTAGTCCTATGAGTGGCGTGAAATGACTTGACTATGCGTCTAAAATTCCCATTCCATGGCACGGGTCTGGGGAACCCGTCCTAGCACACTCTACTCTCATGCACAGTCCTTGTAGATTACTTTTTTACAATAGGAAAGTAAACTATTATAAGTAATCGGTTTATGGTATCTATAAATGACCTTTCACCGAATTCATTGTGTGGCCCCTTGCATGTATTTTGTTATCGACCTTACTTCTATTCGACGACGATTATTTGCTGCAATTACAGTGTATGTAATCCTCAAAATCAAAGTTTGTTCTGACTGAAATAGATACCTAATCCATTTCATATGTTGTAATTTGTCAATACGTGGTCAGGTGGCATGTAGAATATTTGCATTGTTCAACGTAAAGGACGTTTATCGTTTATATACGTACATGCATGCATGCATACATACATCCATACATACATACATACACACATATATACATACACATACATCGTCATGACAAATAATATTAATTATATAATGTATTTGCAAGGCTGTACGTGAAGAGCATAGAAATAGCATAGATATAAGAAATACTACTGGGAACTCATTCATTGAAGTCTCTGTTACCATTATCTGGAGGTGGTACAAATCACACTGACAATTCGAATTTACGGCGAACAGTAATTTGTACCAAATCAAGACTATTTTCAATTGATCTTACGTAATTGATATATTGCTACAACCACTTGCTTTGAAAGAAAGATTTATGTAATGATAATAATCTGTATTTGTAATATGGTTTGACAGTGTATATGGGAAGCCGTTCAGGCCAAAAGTATTTTTTTAATTTTAGCTGTAGTATTTTATATTTTTCGTACTTACAAAATAATTTTAACAGTTTATGTACTTTTATTCCATGTTCACATTATTTTAATTGAAATAAGTTTGCATTTATTTGAGAATATTGTTTTATTTTTCGTCAAACCAGAATTATTTTAAGGATTATATATAATTGAAAGTCAATATACATTTTTGTTAAAGTTTTTTATTTTATTTTTTAAATCTAAAAAAAAAATTCAACTTTTTTTTTTCTTCCCAACTTTTTTATTTTGGTCGAGTCTGCTGACCAGCGCCTGTCACTAGTACGTCGTGCTCGTGACAGGCATGTCCTTCGACATCCATTACGACGTGTTTCGGCGTCAAATACACCTTCTCATTACCTTCGAAATTGGTCGCTCAAACATTATACAAGATCTCAAAACTGTTAATTTACGTGTGATAGTATCTGTTTTTTCCAACAACCGCGACTTCAGCCGCGTACACACATGTGTACACCGTCACGTTAAGGTTGTGACCGTATGTATGATGTATTACATGATGTAGTACGTAGGACACGATCCAAAGGGTAAAGGTACTTAATCTAAAACAACTAAAGTTTGTTTCATCAATAACAATTACATTCATTATTGTGAAACTGACCAGAATTGAAATAAGATGGTACACTATACTGTGAGCGTGAGCAAAACAGCTTTAGGAACAAAAACGTGAGGAAAAGCGAACGCGTATTTCCAATGGGTCAGTCATGTACTACTTCTTGTACGAGCGCACATATTGACGTCGACCTGCTGTATTACATATCAACCTAAACCAGCTTTTATCGCCTTGTTATCATCATCATTGTTGTTGTTGTTGTTGTTGTTGTTGTTATAAAGATTCAGTTTACTTCATCGTACATTGTAGTATACATTATCTTGGTGTTCTGAGTACACATGCATATATCATGAAAAGTTGAGAACAACACGTCTACGTGTGTTATACAGCAGGTCGACGTCAACATGTGCGCTCGTACTAGAAGTACCTGACTGACCCATTGGAAATACCTTTACCCGTTGCACATGGATCGTACGCGGCTGAAGTCGCGGTTGTTGGAAAAAACAGATACTATCACACGTCAATTAACAGTTTTGAGATCTGATATAATGTTAGGGCGATCAATTTCGAAGGTAATAAGAACGTGTATTTGACGCCAAAACACGAGTGTGAAGCTATCATCATATTCATATTCATCTTCACTTTCAAAAGTTGACCTCCACGCTCAATGTGAATATATGACGATAGCTTCACACGTTCATCATCAGTAAGATTCGAAGTCTTCCGAATGGGTACGAACACGCGTTCGGCAAATCACATATCCTTAATTGACATGTTGAAATCATGTGATTGTAATTACTTTCCCTTGATTTGCGTGGATTTTCATGCTCTATTTTTATTTTTGCCAGAGTATCAAAGTATTGTTGTCATATAAAAAAATAATTTGGATGTTTATGCCTTTCCCATATCTTTGAAAATGAAATATCAATATATCATATGGGTGTACAAAACACCTATATGAGTAATGTAATAAAATACGGCCTGGATGGGTGTATTTTGAATCCGTGACATCAAGTGACAAGGTGATATCACTTGGCCACTTAGTGTCATGGATTTTTTTGATTTCCCGCAGTGCCACTATCTTTGAAACCCTACTTAACACTTAACACTTACACTGGTGAAATTTACACAAATTGTCAAAATAGTGTTGTCAAGACCACAATTATCACAATGTATGTAGTTCCCTTGATAGGGGAGGGGCAATGCAATTGATTGTAAAAAATATGGTCCATGACAACAATAGTTCATGATGCAAATTGGATACTCTGGCAAAAATACAAAGAGAGCATGCAAATCCACGCAAGTCAAATGAAAATTAATTACAATCACATGATTTCAACCTGTCAATGAAGGATATGTGATTTGTCGAATGCGTGTTCGTACCCATTTGGGAGACTTCGAATCTGATGATGAACATGTGAAGCTATCATCATATTCACATTGAGCGTAGAGGTCAACTTTTGAACGTGAAGATGAATA
The DNA here is from genome assembly GCF_964340395.1 of Glandiceps talaboti. Lineage (NCBI taxonomy): Eukaryota > Metazoa > Hemichordata > Enteropneusta > Spengelidae > Glandiceps > Glandiceps talaboti. The sequence goes on from NC_135549.1 coordinate 11,182,818, forward strand.
TGATGGTAGCTTCACACTCGTCGCCGAAACACGTCGGATGTCAAAGGTCACGCCTCGCGCGATCGTACTCGTGACAGGCGCCTGGTACGAGCACGACGTGCTCTGCACCGGCGCCTGTCAGCAGACTCGGCCAAAAAAAAAAGTTGAGAAGGAAAAAAAAAAAGTTGAAATTTTTTTTTAATAATTTAAAAAATAAAATAAAAAACTTTAACAAAAAATATATTTTGACTTTCAATTATATATAATCCTTAAAAAAATTCTGGTTTGACGAAAAGCAAAACAATATTCTCAAATAAATGAAAACTTATTTCAATTAAAATAATGTGAACATGGAATAAAAGTACATAAACTGTTAAAATTAGTTTGTAAGTACGAAAAATATAAAATACTACAGCTAAAATTAAAAAAAATACTTTTGGCCTGAACGGCTTCCCATAAGTGTACGCGTTCACATCGTTTTTTATTCCCAAATTGCAAAGCGAGTCCATTAAATTCTTACCCTTTCAGTTCTTTATCAACAGCGATTAGGCTAATCCTCGCAGTGCATTCTTAATTTGTCATTCTACAATGCAAAAACCAAATTACTAACATAAGCCGTCTACAAAATCGACGATTTTGACGGAATGTTACCGTGGTTACGTATGCGAATCTTGAAATGGATGCTTGTAAGCTCACATTGTCAGGGTAAATAACGACGAGTGATGCAATATGTGAAGCCGTACAGTGTTGTAGACGCAATTTATTGTTATGGAAAGGACGTCAACGACACATGAATATAAATGATACACTTTTATAACAATTTACATGTACTCTGAATTCTTTTTTCTATGATGAAGATCAAAACTTGATAACAACATTGATGTAATCTTTATGCATATTTTAGTCTAAACGAAACAATAAATGGCAAAAAGGCAAGTTTCTTCTGTAAATATACAAGATGTAGAAGATAGAATTGCCTTTCATTGGATGCTTAAGACGACAATGTTAAGAGATTTCATCAAAACATAGACATTACAGCAATTAGTCCAGATGGCATTGAAAACCACAGCATCTGACATCTGACTAAGGCCTGATTCCGTGGTTCCGATTACGCTTATAGGAATCACTAAGTGTCTGTCTGTCTGTCTGTCTGTCTGTCTGTCTGTCTGTCTGTCTGTCTGTCTGTCTGTCTGTCTGGATGTGTGTGTGTGTGTGTGTGTGTGTGTGTGTGTGTGTGTGTGTGTGTGTGTGTGTGTGTAAACAACTTAAAGTCAAAAACCGCTGGACCGATTGCCATGATATTTGGTGGGTGTATTTACCTTGGGTGTCTAGTTGGGAAATTGTTCAAATCAAAATGATCGCATCACCGGTGTGTGATTTGGGTCAAAAAACTTAAAACTTCCAAATCACTGGGCAGATCGGCCTGAAATTGGTGGGAATTTTCTTGGGGATGTTTAGTTTAAGAAATGTTCATGACACGATGATCCCATCACTGATATTAGGGCTAAACATGTGGGGTTTTTTTTGTTAAAAGTCTATAATTCCAAAAGTACTTGTTGATTTGGCTTAAATTCCACAGGGATGTTTCTGGGGATGTATAGATCATGTGATATTGATTACATGATAATCCCAATAGCGATATGCAAATTAGTGCTAAAAAACCCATGGTTTTTTGGTTGAAATGTCTGTAAAAATATTGAGGCCAGATGAGTACAAAATTATTGTTTTATTGATCTGATTAAACCATTAAAGATTTTATGGGGTACTTAACATAATGTAACAAGTGTGCGTGAATGACACTGTAGTTAATCTCTCATTGAGGTTGCTTGGAAACATTGAGTACCTAACTTTAACACATAACTAGAGGTTGGTTGGTTCAAGGTAAAATGCCTGTCTGTCTGTCAGTCTTGTAGATGATGAGAGTGATTTTGGTATTGAGCTTTACCTCTCAAGCTACCGGGGATGAAATTTGCTTATGATTTTGAAAGTGTTACTGTTAGTCTGCAAATTGTGAGTGTGTCACACTTCTGTAATAAGCCCTAGCAACCATGCCCATGCCCTTAGCAACCACCAAATGGCAGTAAATTGTGATTGAATAACCACATCATCTTGTAGACAAGTGAGTACACATTCAAAAAGATGTATGCAAATATCCCTAGCAACCATGACCACGCCCATAACAACAGCCAAACGGTGGTGCATTTCACAAAGATAACAGGGATCCTTAGACAATTGCACAAACATTCAAAAATGTATGCAAATATGCCTAGCAACAACACCACGCCCATAGCAACAGCCAAACGATCACGTATAATGCAAAGATAACAGCAGGGATTAATAGACAAATGAATAAACATTCAAAAAATGTATGCAAATATAGCAACAGCCAAATGACCGGGCATATTGCAAAGATAACAGGGTTGGATAGGCAACTGGATAATCATTCAGCAAATGAACACCTATACCTAGCATGGCTCAGCATGTGGGTGAACATTTTAAAAAAACTGTACAGTTGTGCTACAACGCCATTGGCGCTATTTTTATATTGACTTTTTAAGTTGATGTCAGTTTCCGCATCCACAATTTCTTGCTAGACTTCACAATGGTAGCGATTATATTTTTTTCTCGAATATGTCAAAAAAAGTTTAGGGTTGGCAGTGAAAAGCTACATCTAATCCAAACTAATCTAATCTAATCTAATCTAATCTAATCTAATTTCTTATATAACGCATTCCATAAAACTATCACAATGCTGATGGGGTCGGGTAACCGGAACCAAACAAGTTATTTACGCCTAACCATATCAGACAATGTGGTAATAACTACATTACACTTGTCAAACACCTTCGTAGATGTTCACCATAACTATGTAATTGATGTTGACAAGGTGCATTGCTTACATCTGTGAAGTGGCAGGTAATTTAAAGTGTAATATCCTGTATATGTCAAAGAAATTTGAGACAATGGGTTATCGTGGCATATTTTCTCAAGATTTAATGAAATAATGGCACGATATTTTGTAATATGTAAAACGAAAATGGAGAGATGGTGGTGTATATGCTTACCCTGAAGGCTTCAATATACGAAGGCTTCACAGCAACAACGGAAATCCGTGAAAGTGTTTTGACTGGACTAGTTGTATCCATGATAATTGTTTGTGTAGACGTCTACTGTATTGATATTTCAAGGATTACGAATACGTGTGTGTAATCAGAAGACATCAAACAGTTACGACGTATCAATACAACGATGAACACAGACTCGGTGAAAGATAACATTGTTCACAAAAACGCCTTGCTTGAAAAGTCACGCCATAAGCCATCCTTTCAAATCCTCATATATAAAATATTAATCTGTTGACAAAAATATCTCTGGGCGTAGCTTCGTTGATTCGAGTCTGTGTGTCTATTAATGTACAACTCTTTAAAGATAAAATCTTTGGTTTATTCTGATGCCTTGCATATAAATGATCTTATATCAATTGTCACCTAAAGTTGTCTCTATGATATTTGATAGCAGTATTTATGGGTAAGCCACAGCTGGAACATTGATAGAAATCGGGCAGATATGCAATCAATAAACACGTGGACGTCAATACCTTTGTAAAGATTAACGCCTTTTACATTATACCACATTGATGTGGTAGCTACGGATAAAAGTAATATCATAATGGATCTTCCGTTTGGATGTGGTGAGAAAGGGGTCAGATATGATACTGGCCGTAGGGCATTTTGTTTTAGCAATATTTGTGATTAATCTAAGATACTATCTCAACTTGTCAGTAGGACATGTCTACGCCTTGCAGACGTTGCCTTTGTGCCAAATGTGGATAGATTAGAATCACAGTTATGTACACTGGAAAGTGATAACGCCAAATATAATCAATCAAGTTTTACTGAAGCGTTCAGAGATTATTAAAATTTTTGTAACTCTCTTTACTACCTAGGTACTTGGTAACCCGTACCCGTCATGCATGATAGACCTGACAGATCGTGAAAAATAATTCCACTTACAAAGTACAGCTAAATATACATTTTATTGTACAGTATGTTAGCTCATCAAATATTTCCAACAATACAGTGGGTTGTGCTTACAAGTATGTACATAGGAATACACCTAATTGGCACCAATAAAGTAATTGTTAATGTAAATTGAGGGAGGAATAAACAAGTTCAGAACCCTGGGGTTGTTCTTCGGTAGAATTGTATGGTGATCGTCAACACTAAAAAAATCCAACACAGGACGTTGAGTATATGGATTAAAACCACCAGGTTTGTTGTGATGTCTTTCTTGTTCAGCTTCAATCAAGCAGCTACAATTCTAAGAATCGATATTTTGTCGTACAAAGACCGTTTATTCGATATAGCCTAAGACAGTATACATATTTTACTGATTTTTGATAGTTTAAGGAAGCCATATATGTGATTGATAGTATGTTAAAGGATACAGGTAAAAAAACACGCACGTCATAGGCACGTACAGAGGCGATAATACCTCTAACAAAACGACCGGTGACGACTTAATAGCATCATTTTTTGTAAAACTTCTCGAGCTAAATACTTGGAGATTCGTCTTCAATTGAAAATGGCAACATCATAATTGCAGCATAGCATGTTTTCCCCCCCAAGGAAATACATAACCAGTGTTGGTAACATTTTGCATGAAATCGACACTTCACGAATGAAATGGTTTTTAGTTTGTTTTAATAATCACAATAGGTGATGATGGTAAGTGTCAAGAAAATCTTGTTCAGCACATCTGTAACTGCTTACATTACGAGTACTAGTAAGAAATGCAAGGAAGTATAGCGTATCGAACCATTTACGACGTCCTCTCTCAACATCGGATGATTTGATAAAGATACCATATGGCTGCAAATCTCCATCTAACCTTTCTCTAATCTTGTTGAACATGTGAGCAAGGACGCAGCTCAGAAAGTACGGTTTTGAAGGATAATTGATATTCTGTTGGTTACATCGTTCATGTGTTCAGATTATTGTTAACGTATACGTATCTGCTGTTAGAAACAGCTAAACGAGTTTGCCTTATTTACACGTTCACTATTCCTCAAATTCGCAATATCTTGAATACAAAGAACACGTACTGAATCTAACTCTAATGAGTCTGACAGTGACTACAAATTTCAGCTTAACCATTAAATGTATTCATAAATTAGTCATAATTGACTAAATTTGAAAAAAGGCATTGCATGACTAACAGAAGCACTTTAGAAACCCATAAGTGTTTGGAAACATGTATACACGCTTGAAAAGCTGTCAGAGTGTGATGATTTGATATATTGAATAATACCGCTTTTCGAAAAAAAGCTAATCTAAATGGCAATTGACATTAGGGAAGAATGTTTCCATTTCCAACCCTTGTTTCTTGATTCTTTCATTGAAATAAGGTCGGTTACTCTAATGTTAAATCAATTATCAGATGAGGAACAATGGACAGCAAGTGAACAAGGAGGTTTTTGACGTATACAGAATGTCATAGAGTGCACACTAAATATTACACGAACCTACAAAAAACTAAATTGAAAGCACTGGGAATGATGCACAATTTACGATATAGATACGATATATATAACATCGGGTGAGAAGGATGTAATCTTACACTTGATACGAATTGTCTGACCATGAAACAAGACACTAACCCTAATGCCTAGGTGAGAAACATCACCTAATCAGGTTAACGTTGATCGCAAAACATCAACCTGTCTTGCCTAAAACAAATAAAATGTTTATGAAAAGGAAATGTGTGGGCGAACCAAGTGCGACAAAGAGTGTCTTCATATCCTCTACTTTCAAATGTAATTCTAAACTCGCCGATGGCAACACATATACCTGTTTTATCGGCTTCAGTATGCCCGAAGCGCACAATTACCAACATTTCCAATTACATTAAAGCATGCGACAGTAACCAATAAGAATAGCAAGTCACAACCGTTGTACAGGTCATGATACCACATTAACGGTAGTGTCTAGATATTGAATTCCGCAAATCGTCAACCTTTTAATTCTACCGTCACGCCAAAATCTCGGTTTTGACCGTGTTTTCCCAAACTCATCATTATACTGCAGCAATTTATGGCTATTAATGGACAATACATAACATGTATGGATTTTTTCTACTGACCCGATGTTGATCAGTTAAGAAAGCCAGTCAGAACTTTTGGAAGACCTTTGTTTTTTGTTGATAACATCCAGTTTTGGTTGGTGTTTTCATGTATGATCTTGATGCTTTCAAAGCTTTGTGGCCACACTCTAACATTCATTTTTATCGCCCGTAAAGGAAGGTTATGTTACACCGTCTGTCTGTCTGTCTGTCTGTCTGTCTGTCTGTCTGTCTGTCTGTCTGTCTGTCTGTCTGTCTGTGGACAAGGTATATCAAAAGGTACTCAACCGATTCTATTGAAACTTACTACACATCTTCCATATGGTAATAACAAGAACTGGTAAAATGCAATGAAGATTAATTAGTCATTTCCATAATTTATGGTAATTAGCTATATATCTTGGGAAAGCATACTTCATATTGAATATATTTGGGTACCTACGTTAACCATACGAAAACACATATGTCCTCTAAAGGGTGTTATAGTTTTAGTTTATAGTAATGAGTAATTTGCATATTAATGAATTTAAGTAATACAGCTTTATCTAAAGAATCCGCACTTCAAATTCTGCAACATTTGTATCATGTATCAACCATAACATATCTCACATGTTGACTTAGTTTTTAGTATTAATGATTTCAGTAATTAAGCTTTCTTTTTCATTAGGGGTCGAAATAATGAAGTGCTTGCCCATTCCAAATAGTGTGGTATTTTTGTGTGGCTTACAAATGCACTGTTGTGATTGATTGGGCTTTCTTTTGTTTATTATATAAAAATGTCACTTTGAAAGTTTCTGTAGGTACTGAAAAATTCTCTCCACAATAAACAGGTGTCCTAAATAATATTAATTGTCATGGCATAATTAATATTCTTACTATAGCATAGCATACAATTTTTTGTTCACTTGTAAAAAGTAGTTGTTAAAATAATGTTTTCAGCACTTTCATAAGCTATTAATATAAAGATTAACATTTATGTCAACACTGATGTAAAATCTTTCTAAGTATTTCCTTTTCCACGATGTCAATATATTTTCTTTCCTTCCTCATCCACACCAACTATTTTTCTCCCAGTATGATTTGTCTATATTTTCCTAGTACCCTTAGTATTTTCAAATAAAATGACTGTTGTAAAATTTGCAGTTGATTCAAACACCCAAAACCTGAAAAATCATGCTGTAATTTACTATTGATGAACAATATTCAATGAGTCACTGGTCATTCCAGGTATGTTTTCTTGATAGAGTAAACAAAGTACGTCAAGGACAGCTGTTTTGAAAAGTGATCAGTCAAGAAAGATGTCTTCTCAATATTGCTACAATGTTATAATTTTCCAGACTTGTTGGCACAATGGTTATACAATGTATCCAAAATCCTATCAGACATGTGAAGTGTCTGATAAGTACAGCATGAACACAGGCAAAAACATATCCCTGATCAAAGAAATTATCCTTGCCCCTTGGGACAAGTACTTTTCGAAACAACTTGTCCAAGCCTTGAAATCACTTGCCCGGGGCAAGTAAAAGGCCATTATTTCGACCCCTGTTCATGCATTGAACTTTGACCCCAGACTTCATCGTCCAAGTCAAATAGCAAAGTGCTCATTAACTCTGGAAGTTCTGTCCCTACGATACCACTGAAATGTCTAGGTTTATAGGGGTAATCATTCAACTTAAAATCAGACATCAAGCTTTGATCTAGAATCTGAACTTCAAGGTCAAGTAACAAATTTCTCAATAATATAATTTCGATTTTTTTTAACCTAGAGACACAATTCAAACAAGTGTATACCCACATTGTTAAGAGTCAAGATTTGTATTCAGACTGACATTTAACCTTGACCTTCATATTTAAGGTTAAGTTGAAATGTGATTTACTATAACTTTGGAGAAATGCTGCGATGTGGGGCTATGTCTTAGAATGCAGACGACTTGTCAATACTAGTTTTTGTTTGTCAAGAAAAAAGATTGTGAGACTATCGTAATGCCTGTCGACATTGTGAACGTGCGAATAAATACGACGGCTATATTTATCATACTCCTGAGTAACAAGCATGTGCTAACATTAAACAAGAACATGTAGCATAACGAAGCAAACTGGTAGAGGGTGAAACTGTGTAAAAAGTTGAAAGTTTCCTCAATATGTAATGTAAATGATGTACACATTTTGTCATAAAACCTTAGCATTTGGGTGTTTGAGACACACACAATTCTTGTTTGAGACACACACAATCCTTGTTTGAGACACACTGAATCCTGGTCATAAGAGCTTAGCATGTGACGTTTTATGCTACAATTTACTGTAACACAGAACACATCAAAAGATGCGTTAGTCGGAGGTGACATCTTCAAAGCATCCTGCTTTACACACTGTTACAATTTCGTGTGGTGTCTAAGACACACTAACTTCTGGTCTGCCGAACAGAGTAAATTGTTGACATTAACTCTCAAATGCTAAGCATTTATGAACATCACAAGATGCCACTTTAAACATAGAAGAGAGCGCTCGAGCAGTCAGTAGACGTCTACGCGATGTCCAGTGTTTTCGGTGACCATGCCGCTTTCCAATGATGTTTCTCGTGTCTCCTTTTTCACTCCTCTCTCGCTGTGTCTTTTCGTAGAGTACGTACGTCCAGTCTCTACATCAAATTTTAAAAAGTGGTGTATGATACGCTCAAACTTCATTGATTCTTCATCCAAATTAGATGGTACTCTGCCGTGATAGTAGTCCTGCTTGCATACGGAGAATCGCAATGTCACAATTTACGACCTGTTTTCTTGGTCGCGGTCCAATGGATGTTTCGCATCTCGTCGGCCATCTAGGTCCGTGGAATCGTAAAAAGGGGGTACTTTTTTCAGATCACCCTCCGAGAATATGGGTACGATGCTCCATTTCATCCCCCCCTCTCTCTCTCTCTCTCTCTCTCTCTCTCTCTCTCTCTCTCTCTCTCTCTCTCTCTCTCTCTCTCTCTCTCTCTCTCTCTCTCTCTCTCTCTCTCTCTCTCTCTCTCTCTCTCTCTCTCTCTCTCTCTCTCTCTCTCAGTGTATGGATTAGGTATCGTTGAAGGTATAGCTCTGGATTTATACGCTACAGGGTTTTGACACGACCTGTCAAAACCGGTAGCATAGAAATCCAGAGCTAGTTGAAGGTAAAACTTCCCGGATTTCGGAAAGAAGGGGCATTTGAAGTGATTTTCTCCCAGATTCACTATATAAAAAAAGGGAGGGGGGTTCTTTTTCATTGAAATATGAACTGGAAAAGGGGTACATATGAAATTTCGCTAACAAGCCGGGGTACCCACCCATCCATGAGCGACTGCCACTGCTTGGGGGTCGGAATGTCAGAATTGTACAGGGTGTTGGTCACCGAAAACACCCGTCGTGTAGACTACCCGAACTGCCAATCCGTGTTGACGGCCCTTTGATGTGTGCTGTTTTAGAGTAAATTGTTGCAGAAGATGCCCAAATGCTAAGCTCTTATGACCAGGATTCAGTGTGTTTCAAACACCTCAATTCTGGTCATAAGAGCTTAGCATTTGGTTGTTTTCTGCAACAATTTACTCTAAAACAGAAGACATCAAGGGTTCCGTCAATGAGAGTTGATGCAGACACAAGTTGGTGTGGTTTCGACTGGAGTGTTTGTTTTGTCGCCTGGAACTGGCGCATCTTTTGATGTGTCCTGTTTTAGAGTAAATTGTTGCACAATACGGCAAATGATATGGTCTTATGACCAGGATTGTGTGTTTCGAACAAGGATTGTGTGTGTTTCGAACAAGAATTGTGTGTGTCTCAAACACCCAAATGCTAAGGTTTTATGACAAAGTGTATCATTGAACATTTAAGTAACTTTATAATATTCCAGTCTTACCCCTTTATTAAATCTGTTCCGACATCGACGCGACATTAAGTCCTTCACATAGATAATTATTACTACCTGACAGTGTTGTTTTTTGTTCCCCAGAGAATAAAGCAGCAGTTTTGTGACATTAATAGAAACGGATCTACACTTCGTTCTGAAATGTATAGCTGACAAAGACCTGACCCCTATCGTTTACTTCCCTTACGATGAAGATTAATTATTGACAATGTAACAATACCCGCGTATTATACATATCCTGCTTTATTCAGTGAAAGAGTACCTAACAGTAGAAATATTAAAAGTTCATAAACATGGAAATATTAAACAGATTAGAAGAGTATCATAGAGTAGGAAAGTTGACATATTTTTAGAACAGTTCAGCGTGGGTCACTCCTAATCAATATGAATATTTTGTGCTAATGGGGGAACTATTGAACGGTTAACGTATGACGAGCATTTTCACAGACACATGTCAGAGATACTCACATTACTCAATTATTCTAAGTTTTAATACACAACATAAAGAGTACCCATTTGACTGCAGAATCGATTTTCTTGTCAGGAGATGTACTCTAATTACTAGTACATGTACCTAAACGGACTGTATGTATATCAAATTCTCAGCATGATACGTTGTAAATGGCATAAATGTTGCAAGTAATCATATTACATCTGGAACCTTCAAACTACCGAATGGGATAACATTGGTCAAATAAAGGGATTTAAAAAAGTACCGTGGTACGTGTACAAATAAACAAGTGTGTCTCTAATATGATATGATGGAATGAGTTCAAGTGATTGTCATACAAACTTTGTAGCATTCCTGACATTTTCTCTCCGCAGCACTGGAATTGTTTTGTATGTTTTCCATATGTACTCGTATAAAAGTGGACTATGGACAGAATCGTTCAACACTGGGTAACGATTTCATTGAGTAGTTTTGTCACCAAGTGGACTCTTTTTACCTTTTAGGAAGCTTGAGTGATGATGCCCAAGTTCTTATTTACAGGGTTTGTTAGATAGACAACTCACCACCCACTCTTATCATGTATAACATACAAAAAGTGAAATAACAAATACGTAACACAACACATATCGGACAATATTGCCTAGAAACATAATATGTATTATAATCCTGCGAGTTTATCCATCTCTGGCAAGCGGCTTCAAATTTACGACACGTGTTGTATGAAAATCACCTACATATGAAATATCATATATATTATTTATAGTCATATACGATTATATATAATGTATTGAAATCATATAAACACATAACAAAAGGTAATAAATGTAAAGCGCTGAAATAGTATATTGAACACATAACAGGTAAAATTAAGGGGATGATTCTAGTCTGAGCGTGGAACAAATAATAAAAGAATTATATTCGCTTTGTCAGTGTACCATAAACCTTTTGTTTTCTTGCGAACATATTCTCCATTTGCTATTTAATGATATGTCAAGAAATCCAACTATACAAACTTTGAGATATCAAAAACTACCATTACTACCATTACTACCACAACAGATAAATTAGTTGTGGCAAAGATGTCCAGATGTCCAGATGACTTTGACGTTTATTCATTAAACTGACTAAACAGAATAGCTGAATATGAACTGAGGATACTTTAACTTAGGTGTGAAATACCACACGTATTGCTTTTAAGCACTTGGGCACTTCCTTAAGATGCATCATGTAATATTATTTCGTTTCTCTAGAATATTCATTTGACAGTTGCTATCGACTTTTAAAATCGTGATCATGAGGTCATGCCTTGTAGTACACTTCATAACAACCCAACACTTTACAGGTTGTCACGTGTTAAAACATAATATACGTGAAGAGATGCCTCTTTTATTGAATTACTAATGTATCGTAACAATGAACACGACATAGAAGTAGTTACCTCAAGAGAATTTTAATTAATTGATTTTACGGAGGGAGGGGGGGGGGGTTCACCTACGTTATGGAACCTAATCTTGGAATAGGGAAATTCATATAAATTTTGGAAAAAAAGTAACTTAACCTGGGGATAGGTCACCTACATTTCGGTATAGGAAAATCTAAATCAGGGAATAGGGCATCTAAGCAAGGGAATAGGGAAATATAAATTAGGTAAGAGGTCACCTAAATTGGGGGAAAGGGAAATGTATAGTAAGTCAAAAGATCCTTCAAACAACTTCACCATAGATGGCAACCCCTAAAATCTTCAGATTCGTTTGAAGAATACTTTGCAACATTTCAACATATGTGCATTTCCATGACTTGAGCACCTCGTTGGTGCAGAAACACATACGATAGTCATGGGTCTATATAAATGACCGCAAAGGATTGGTTGCATGAATAGTCTCTGTAACATGATCGAAGCTTTACAATATTAATGCTAGCGACCAGGTGTTGTTGTTCTATTCAGGATGTTATCAAAACCCGTCGCCATTCACGTATAAACAATTAATATTATCATGTGTTTGAAATCTCTACGTAATAAATCCCCGTTTTCACCCAAGGCAGGAGTCACACTTTGCAATATCACATGACGAACAATATATTTTCAAGAATAAAAAAGTGAATTTGAATCATCACCTGGATATCATATTTACGTCTTTCCAGAATGACCAGTATTACAGCCTCAATGTAATATAGCATAATTATTGGCAAGTTGTCAACACTAGAAAAGTAAACTAGGCAAGAAAGATATAACCTGGTCAATATTTCAATTTTGTTTTGTCATGCAGCCGCAAACGTCTGTAAAATGGCTGCTGGACTATGAGGACTAGGTTTATTTCATAAATATAGTTAGTGATATTTATGTGATGTGATGTGATGTGATGTGATGTGATGTGAATGTTTTCTAAACAACACATTTGAACTTATGCGTCAAACAAAAAGAGGAAGATAAAAACACCCATCTAACATTGACGTAAATGCTGATCAAATGGGAGAGAGAGAGAGAGAGAGAGAGAGAGAGAGAGAGAGAGAGAGAGAGAGAGAGAGAGAGAGAGAGAGAGAGAGAGAGAGTCCTAATGTTAATGCCTTAAAAATATGCAAACATCATGGCCCAGACTCGCATACGCGTAATCTTTGTGACGTCTAGAGACATTGCATAAATGGCTTAGTTGAACATTTTCAACTCAACAGACAATATCTATCGGTTTAATGTAAGTCACTTGATAATTCGATATTATAGTTCTTCAATGCATCATGGCTTAAATTTAATAAGGTCGAACAAGGCTTACCATAGTGCGAATGATTTACTATCGAGAAGTGGTTTAAAATATACCAATTAATCAAAACAAACGTACAGCTCCTACACTCTTCTATGAAACATGAATGATTGATGTAAATATTGTGTCGTGTTATGCTGTTGTTTGTTGACACCCTACGGGTCCGATGCGATTAGTTTATACTAGGTGTTAACAAAACAATCATGTACCTAAGGGAAATTATTAAATATTTAGTATTCAACCAAGATAAGCAATTAACTGTCTAAATCTTAACGAGTTAATAATCAATTATTAATGTTTTTATAGTGACATATATGGTGGGAAATTCGATCATTGAATATTTCAAAACAAGAAACACAAGAAGATAATTCTACTTAATTGAAATGTGTTCCATTTCCCATTTTTGATAAACCGAGTGTAAATGAGTTATATGCAATTATTTGTTTATTAGAAATTCTACAGCACATACTTTCTTCTCGTTTTTCCCACAACAATCTAAGAAATGATCATATACGCACTTATACATTTCTCCTAGAACATTTCTTCAAAAAGCTCGTCATGTATGCATTTTGATACATTTTGCATAGTCTATTTGTACAGCAATCTCGTCAAGTCATGCATTTGAATATATTTCTCTTAATTTGTGGGTTTTTGTTGTTATTCAACGTGCAGTCACAGTAAATAAGAAAATGAAATGACATCAACCAAATCAAAGCATTCAGGAAATCACGATAAGAATAATTTGCAAAAATTAGAATGTATCGTAATTGTACGTACAATAAGAGATATTTAACATTTTTGTCAATGTTTTGCAATTTATTGAGTTACAAGAAAGTACTTGATATATGTTTTTTCAGCTGCTTTATAAATTGAAATCCCAGATAAATAGCCATCTCTCATCCACATGACCACTCTAAGCTTATCTTGTTTAAGATAGAGGAATGGATATTTACTTCCAACACAAGTTGGAACGAGCATGTATTTTATATTATGCACACATGTTTAGAGGAAAGTGAGAAATTATAAGACACACTAAAATTGTACTGCCAGTAGGACTATGATAAGACTGGTGTTGAACTGTCTCAGTCTCATTTCAAACGTCACTACTTGAGAAAAACACGCAATCATTTTGTACTGACTTACATGAGATCTCGTTATTTCGTTATATTATTATAGTTATTCCTTTCAACCCATATTATGATAGAGTCCCATGTTGCTGTCGTAATGAATACTGTTTAGAAAAAGTGTAGACAGATATAAGGGAATATTTTACTTGTGGCGCCTCGTGTACACAGAGGCTTGCGGATTTGAGCTAATACTAGAAATGCTATATGCCAAATCAGCCATAATAAGAAAGCTTTGAGTTAACGATACAGAAGAAAACGTTAGCGGAAGAGTTCATTTCGTTGCCGGTTAGGCAGTTCTTATGATAAAATTGACAGTTTATTCTCAAATAAACACTACCCATTCTAAACAATTAACTACCAGTATGATCTTAACATAAAATGTAACTTCAAAGTTTCGTTTTATTGAAGAAACGACAGAGAGGTAAATCTGATTTAGGTGCACTGATAACGGATATCTAAAGTGACAAATAGTTTAATATCCGTGATATAGAAGGTCTTGTAATGGAAACATCTGTCATGTGCATTGTCTCAGTAAAATGACATAATCCTATTAAAAGTAATAAATGCCATCTGACGTCATATGTCTGTCAGTGACAACGTTTCATCGACAAGTTCCTTTTATAATTGTTTAAAACGAATGAATGGTTTAAATGCCATATACGGTTGTGCTGAACTCCTATCTGTAACCGAGTATGTATTCCTAAATGTCAACTCCATTTTATGCAAACTTATAATATTATATGTTTCACGATTATAAACTTAGTATAATTACTGAAATGCCTTTAGTCCATAAATCTGTGTGAAAGTTAACACGATTTAACGTTCGATCCATTGGATACAATATCTAATCATTTGTACATATCTTCTGCCGTTAAGATATAAATGGATCCCAAAACAGCTATAAACGTTTATGGCTGGTGTTGTAATCATGAAAAACTTAATATTTTTTATTGATTTCATTCCATAAAAAATGAATGTTTAAATACCCGTAGAGAGAATAATGCAGTGAGATATAGTAGTTGTGTTTCTCGCCAGTATATAAGAACTAAATGCTCACTGCTGCTGTGTTTAAATGGAGGATAGATTACGAGTTGATGTGCAAACCTTTGATTGAAGCATGGAAAAATTCAACCAATTCGTGACCTATGCTTTAGAGTTAGAACATCAGAAACATTCAAATTTGATAGGCGCCTATCATAAAGTCAACAATCGGATATGAGTATACGATATAAAACAGAGATTATTGTAATCCTTTAACACCCCAAGACTCGGGTATTTAGATATTTTATTTCTTGGCATTCGCCGAAAAACATGTCTATTAAACTTGCCAAACTATTCTGAACTAGATATGTTCCACCTTGTGTGAGAGTCAACTTTTTATCCTCACATTTTCAGATATGCGCACCTTATGTGTTAGATTTAACATGCATGCATACTTGCAAATACAAGTTCTCTGGAATACCCTAAACGATGTCATACTCTTCTTCGTCTCGTCTCCATTGTTTCAACCGTGTTTTCCATTTTAGGATAGTTTTTACGCATTGAAACTGCCCACAAAATATGTAAGCATCCATGTCTGCAATTTTGTTTACCATTTCAATAACGCTGTCAGCAATCTTGTTACAGTGAACTGTCAGTCAACTCATCAACAAATGTGCTGCCATGCCTCAGACTTTGTTTTAAATTGTACGCCTGTTTTCCAGTACATTGTGTGTAAAAAGTTTTCTATATTTGGACTATCAATTTTTTATGGTATGAGTCCTTGCTAATTTGATGGAATTGACATATAACCTTTGGCATAAACGTTGGGTTATTTGGTTGAGGTGACACTGTATGGATGTTTTTTTTACGGAATTTGTCCATTAACATGATAATAATCAGGAGGTTACTGGATTACATAACAGAGCTGCAGGTAATGTTGTTTATGTTTTCGGGAAAAGACTAAACAACTCATAACTTTGTCTTGGTATGGGCTTTTGCCAACATTAAGAAGATTTAACAGGACACTTTTGGGGAACACCGCAGACATTTACTCCAAAAGCGCCCTGTTAAATCCATTAAATATACCCAGATTCGTACTATAAAAATTGGTTATTATCAGTGAAACAATTGCCAATACATCGCACCATCAAATATACATCAAAAGTAACAGATTGTCCAAGAAGTTCAGTTACTAGAACACACACTGCTATTAGGATGGAATGAACAAAAACTAACTAAAGATTATCATATAAGCTTCACTTCCTCATCTGGAGCAGCATAACCCCTTCGGATTTACTTTAGGCTGACAGAGACTTACTCTCGCTGCAAGATATAAACATATGCAAAGGAGGCTACCGTAATGTTCCAGACTAACAGAAAACAAGATTTAAACTGAATACTTTCCTTAAGGGGAAAGACTTTAGATTTTCGTTCCTAAACACAATGTTGGAATGCAACAGAACATACATGATTAGTTATGTTTGAAGGATGTACCAAATTATATTGACTTTGAAGTGTGCATTTTGAAGATATAACCTAATTACTGAAAATCATTAATTATGCAAATGAGTCATTAAAATTAAAATGTACATTATCAAACTCTATATAGTGCATGGACTTTGTTACCATCAATATATATACCAAATTATATAACATAAAGTTGAAGGGGACATTCTTAAGATATAGTCTAATTACTGATAATCATTATTTATGCAAATGACTCTAAAAGTAAGTGTTACATCAGTAAGCCTTATGAGACATGTGCCCCCTGGTATCATTAATGTACATACAAATTATGTGGAGTTTGAAGCTTACACTCTTCCTGTATTGCCTAATTACTGAAAATGATTAATTATGCTAATGACCCATTAAAACTAAAAGCTATCATTATCAAACTTTATATGACACATGCACTTTGTTATCATCAATGTATGTATCAAATTATATTGAACTTGAAGAGTGCATTCTTAAAACGTAGGCTAATTACCGAAAACAATTAATTATGTAAATAACTCATTAATATTCATGTTATGTTTACCAAAACCTTTCAGTTCTTGCCATTACTCTACAGAACACGTGCATCAAATTTCGTTTGAATTGAGCCAGTCTGAGACGTTTTTGAGAAAATGGTGATACAGAAAAAAACATACAGACTATCCCCAACATATAACCTTCTTACGGAAGGTAAAAAGGATGATACATTTAAGCAGCAAACCATCTAATGGGGATAGAATAACCCACAGTTGTAACCAGATAACAACAGGTATTTTACTATATCATACAAGTACATTGTAATTTGCATTGAAACGTTTGGGAAATGGGAATCCAACCGCATTTTGGGGTAGAAATAAATGAAGGTATAACTTGTCTTCGGAATCTGGATATCTGTTGAAGTTTCTTGTTATTTCATCTTCGATTCTCCACGAAAGTTAAGGCAATGATACCACCAGTAAATTTACATATAAACAACTAGTCATTTACTACACTGGAGAGAATAATGCAGTTTTGCTTACTCCTACGGCGGTATTACCGAATGGTATATGAGGATGGAAGCATGCCATCTGTATTATTACCAAAAAGGTAACACTGATAGCATTGCGTCTCGACCAATGAGATATTTGAATTTATCCCATCAATATTCTGGTATAATATGACATATCATAGATTTATTGTCACAGGCCGATATAAGACAAATTTATAAGCTTTTTAGTCAAATGAAAATACTTATCTAAAATCTTGACTTACTATTCTTGTATAATGCTAATGTCGATACATGCCTTCTATGAAATTATAAATGTCTCCTGGATTTGCTGGACTTGATTACGTAGTAGGGATTTCCTGGACATTTATTTTATTGCAAGTAATGGTTATGTATGTTTCAGTAAATAGAATACTGCGATTACCATTTATCGATGCAGTACAAATTATGCCCCAAAACGTATGTAACCCAGTTTGTGCCCCTTAAGTGTGATGAGTGTTACTAGAATGGCTCTAACATATCATTGAACAGTGAATTCTCGTCGGAGTAAACAAGTAAGATCCATCATAATCAAGCTAATAAAATATGAACAGCTATCGTAAGAACAAAGCGGTACCGATTTCAATGATTGATACATATGCAACGAAGATGGAGATATTACAAATTGGGAACGGATTTTTTTCTTTCATCACCATATGATTAACCATATTGTACATTATCATATGGGTCAGTAGATATGATATTGCTAGATATGGAAAACCTTCAGGTCTTTTCGTAATTACGATGCGATATATGGTAGCAATGAATTGAAATCCATTACGCGTGTATTTATATTGCCGGAATGAGTCAATGTGGAAAGCTGCACCAACACCAGCGCCAGCTCACTGATTGTACAAATAAGAAAAATGCCTAGGAATGACCTTAATAAAATGTACTCGTGACATGAATGAATCATTATAGCTAGGGCAAAGACAATTCACCATAGCAACAGCACACCACCAATCATGAAAGTTTCTGTTAAGATGAATTGGACGACCCACTCCAATATTGCGCTATACAGATCTATGCAAATACCAACGATATTTCCATGTCCTTCTAATACATCCATAGGGCTTCTTCATCTCAAAATGTGTTTGAAAAGACTTCACCACAATTCAAGCGGTTCTGGTTCATTATCTTTTTCCTGTTATGTCAAATAGGCACTCCACAGATGGAATGCAAGAATCCCTTATCAATTGCCAAAATGAATGGCAATATGATTAAGAATCCGCATAAAGAAGAAATCTAAAAAGGTTTGATCGAGGAAAGTAATACACCAAAAGTGACTACTGTCTCTCAAAGGAACGGTTGTATATCTGAACATGGCATCATTTCCTTTTATAAAGAATTCAGACAATCACCCAAATTGCCGTCTTGAGAGACATTGTTCTGTGAAATAGAGGTGATGGAGATTCCAGGTGACACATGACAAGTGGAAATTAATAAAGTATCGAATGTATCTGTATGTGCCAAAGTCGTCGATCTAATAGCCATGAAAAGTATCTCAACAATATTGACAGGCTGACAAACATAGTAAACGAAAGACTAAAAGCTAGTACTGGGTATCATGGGAAAGTGAAGACAGTCCAGGTAATAGCGTAAAATGCACGGGTCGTTAGCTTTTCAATAGAAACTTTATAATATATATATATATATATATATATATATATATATATATATATATATATATATATATATATATATATATATATATATATATATAGTTTTGGTAGTACTGAAACTCTTTCTTGGTTTTAACTCGGAGTTTCTCGCATAGTGCGATCATCAGACAACGCATATGTTATTACCTACTTATTAAATTTTACATTTGTAGACAAAATAAAATAATTCATGTTTTGAGGTAGATAAAAGGAGACCAGAAAAAAGGCTACTTGCTGGTCAAGTCTGTCTCCTTAGACACTGTAAATACAATTTATAAATAAATAAATAAATACATGACAAAGTATAAAGAGAGCATTAAAAAAAAACTAAATATCTATGAAAATATATACATTATACGTCAACATGAGTTGCAGTATATTCATATCTGGTGAAGAAAATCTTTTAGTGAGTTACGAAAAACATTCCTTGATGATTTGGACCTAATATCAAGAGGTAAGTTGTTCCAGTGTATAGCTCCTGTGTATGACATTGCAAATTTACCTTGGGATTGAATTATTGTCCTTAATTTTGTGACAAATCCATTAGTAAAACAGCTAGATGGGAAGAAATGTCAGTACGTTTATGATAATGACGATGACGAATGTTGTTAGTACGTTTATGATAATGACTATGGCGAATGTTGTGATGGATCTTGGTAGGGGATGAGGGAGTTGAATAAAGAGGAAAATATATGTAAATTTGAATAAGTAAAAATGAATTTGCTTCATTGTTTTAATTGAAGAATGATTAGCTTTGTTACTTACTAATCTATGCAGTACTTACTAAACACTTTCATTAAGTACACTTGCACGTTACTGCTATACAACACTGCTCTTGTTATGTTTTCCTCAATCGCACTGTTCTTCCCGAAGGCACCATTTCCCTCGGCGATTTTAACGGTTTAACGATTTCGTAAATACTTTATGCACGTTGTAAAATATTTACACTCCTGTATAATATTCTTGGATAGTACTCACATATATAAATACATACATACATACAAATCCTTAAACTTATTCAACCATTAATGTCAACTAACTAACTAATAAAACAAACATTCGAACAACAATCAGTTCTTGTCAAGTACCTTCAACAGCCAATTTATCAGTCATTAAATTTACCAATGTAATATTATAAGAAACTTTTTTTTTTGATGAATAGAAACTATGCATCGTGTAAAATGAAATCTTAACCCAAATGGGATACGTGAAATGAGATCCAAACTATACAACTTGACCATTGTCAGTCAGAAAATATATTAATTATGACATATGTCACCAATCCCAATTGCTTTATTTATCATTAGGAATAATATTGAAATCGCGTTCTCCTAATATTTCATATTATATTGACAAAGATGGAAATATTGAACGTTCCTTTCCTTTCCAAGGAATCTTTATATTGATATACACGATTTTTCATGAGCATGTATTCGCGTTTCTCATACTTTAATACTCCGTCAGACTTCGCATTCATTCTACGGCTATCAGTCCAGTCTGCAGTTGTTACTTGACACTGGTGTCCTTGTGGGGGTGTTATAGTACGGTGGGAAACGTTTGAAACATGAGATGATAACAAATACCCACGAATTAGCTGGATATTACATCCACGACAACGCTCTCGGGAGTGCAACGCAACGCAATACTCAAATTACAATGTTATCCGAGAAGGGATAATTAGAAAATATTTGTGTCAGATTTCGATGTGAAGAAATAACATATCGTATTGTACACTTGTTATATTGAAAAGCATACTAAATAGGAGAGTATTACTTTACTACCGTGGATGTAAACTTCTGTTGAACATTATCTATACTAGAATGTACTATTAACTGTTCTTGCGTCTTCGTTTGACAACCATTATTGCACATTGCCTTCCCACGTTTCATAAGATCGTCAAAATAACATTTGCTTTTCACATAGTATGGAACCAATGCATGGTATAGTATTTCATCGTTTAATACAATAATTTAATACATGTAGCATAGGTAATCTGGATAATGTATACTGGAGTGATAAGATCAAGAAAAATCAAAATATAAAAGTTGCCATGTGACTTGACAACCTAATGTGAACTAGTTCGTCATGTCGTTATGATCACCATGATATGTGCCGTTGCCATAGTCACCACACGCATGTACATATATAAACACACAAACAACCCTCACATTTGGTTAGATGAAGGATTTAAAAGACGTGTCATAAAATCCTTCAAAAAAATTGATTTTCCTGTTATGATTTGTTGGTATATTTTGATATACATTTTACCAAAATGAACTTACACTCATAAAGGAAACCAGTAAAACATAGCAACTTTGAGATAATTGAAATGATTTCATATATATTAAAGTTTCTCTTGGCTAGTAAGCAAACGATTCTGCATCAATTTAGTGATGAGTAATGTAAGCCAACTAGCGGATAGTATTTTATTATGCTCTTTGTTATTCATGATTTAATCATTCATTGGTCACGTGATTAAGTTTATTAGTGATATTTGATATAAACACGTAATGTGACCCATTCATATAAAGAGTAACATATAATAGGCCTCCTATGTACAACAATTGTTGAAATAGCCATATTCGACTGTGCATCTGATATGTAAGGAATGGCCAGAGTCCATTTTACGGCAAGCTTATCAATGAATTTTTAAAGAAAGGTCAACTTTTATGTTGTCCGTAGTAAGGCAAACATTTCGGAAGCCCTAATATGTATTTCAGAAGTATTAAGATTTTCATGGAGAAAATGTACATTTATGCACATTTCGTTCATTCTTACAACAGCGGACTAGTATATCATTTAAAGCTGCACTAGCTGCAACTGGAACATTTTTTGAGACATGTTTTGTTAGACATGATGACTTACTCATAATAATGTACATCTTAAAAACTAGACGGAATCACACATGGTTAAATGTAGTTGTACAACTGTGCACAGGATATGAGTCGGTATCAAAAAATCAGCAGCCCAGTGCGATAACGATTTCAACCTATTGCTATGCTAATTCTGTATACACTTGATCCCTAATGTACATTTATATTGTCTAATTACTGGTATTTGAACAATTTTCATGGAATATATCGCTGTTTGATCGAAAAAATAATACTCTAGTTAAAGGTAGTGCTTCTTTAATAATAAACGTCTGGACACCTAAATCTTTTCACAATATATTACGATGTCTGAGATTTTCTACAAATAGTAGATTTTTCTTAAAAGAAATATTTGGTTCATTTGTGCAGATTTGATAACTTGCCTATGCTCCCTATAACACCTAACCTTTGTTCCAGGTTAGAGCAAATCAGCGTGCATGTCATTCATACAGATATATTTATGTTTACATGTGAACAGACAGATTCAACAAATTCATTCTGGACAGGAATACTCATTATCACCACTAAGATAACAGATATTGACGTGCATACTAGCTAATAAAGGTCAAAAGGAGTAACACTAACATATCCATATATCATGGCGAGTACTGAAACATTGAAACCAGACGAAGAAAAGAAACTATTATAAGACATGTATGCTACCCATTGTTGTGCAGATTTGTTTTCATCATAAATTTTGTGTATGCCTTTCTTATATATACCTACACGCACGGTCAAACCACAGTCACAATCATATCTACTCTTAGAATGATTGCAACCTCTTGTGACCTACATGTAGTTAGTGACTCAGTTACATGTATATTGACTAACAAAATTACGCTATGGCGCCTAAAATTGGAAATACGCTGTCCGCTTCCAATTTTATTCGTACCGGTTAGTAAATAAAACTACGATATTTCCCTCAACATACATGTCAGTATTGCTTATATCAAATATCATAAAAACAAAACTACCGACGTAATAACCAAGCTTTACTTACAATAGTGATCACTTGCCGCTGTAGATATGCTATCCAGGGTATCGACTGTCAGCCGGGACTATATTATTCATCTTACCTGCAATTTGCTTTTTCAGATTTGGTGGTGTTTTCATTGAAAGAAACATTGAAGGAGACGATCATATATATCCGATAGCAACGTTCACATATCTAGCCTATGTACTTTACGTGACCCGTTCTTAAATTGTTACAAATTTCCATTATGCAAGTCCTAGCATACACGATTTTAATATTTGATGCCCTATATAATGTTCGTACATTTTATATTGCATACATGTATCCTTTCACAAAGTGCAAGTAACATTAATGTTTGAAGTAAATCAATTTTCCATGAGACAACAAAAGTCAAAAGCCTGTTTATATTAAAATTACCCGAACCTTGATTCTGCGTTACTGAAAAATTCTATTCTATCTGACTCATAAAATGAATATACTACATCATGCATACATTCAGCCAAACTGAAGACTAGATATTATAACATGCACAAGCCAGGTTCAACATCAATATGGAATATATACTATGGTCGTTCGACGTCACGACAATGCGCGTCTATGTTACGATAACTCGTGCCTACGTCATTGGTTCTGCTGTGTTCCGAAATATGAGTGAAAACGCTCAAAATTGCCATACGTTCCCTTGATTTTTTAAGAATATTACTGACGATGGTATTATGTTATTATGTAATTATGTTATTCCCCAATATTGTTCTTTATTCAGCCAGAAAATACTCGCGACCTACGGGTTGTCACTACTCGTCTAGCGACTCGTAGTGAAAATGGCCCATATCTAATTATGATATTTCATTCCATAGAGTTGACTTCATTGACATAAACACACACATGCGTGGATTTGTCTATATTACACATTAAGCAATTTACATACATACATACATACACACATACATACATACACACACATACATACATACATACATACATACACACACACATACATACATGCATACATACATACATACATACATACACACACACATACATACATACATACATACATACATACACACACACACATATACATACATACATACATACATACATACGTACGTACATACATACATACATACATACATACATACGTACGTACGTACATACATACATACATACATACATACATACATACATACATACATACAGGTAGACAATCCAGGTATTGCAAGATAGAAAAATAATTATGTAAACGACACAAATAGTAATAGATTAGACAATAATTCACTTCTGTCCTGTGTTGAGGGGATGTTTTTGCAGTGATACAGGCCTATACTGTGTATTAAATATACTAAGGCTGTGGTGGGGGCATGCTATTGATCTCACTACGAAATTCCACGTAAAAAATGTTGTACATTTACTAGTAAAACCTGTCGCTTGGCCTTAAATCATACAGCACTGTAGCTTGAGGAGATATATTCACTCGTCCCTGGTTAGTTTGTTAGTACTCACGGAAACTGAGAATCGACTGAACCAATTAGTTTTGTCCTAGCCCTTTGGCCTTGTTTTTTGTTAGGGTAAAGGTTGAACATAATGACATGATTTGTATATGATAACTAACATATATTAAAGGAAGTTGATGGAGACATACACATAAATAAGATACTACATTATTTATACCCAACTATAATACGTCATTAATATCAAAATAGGGTTTAATTTAGACTTTGGGGACATATCAATCAGTGCTATGATTATAGTGGTACCTTCTGGCATGCCTATTGATTTTTTGCTACCAATCAGTGTAACGATGACACATAATAAGTAGAATAGTCCACAATGCTCTCTGAACTGTACGCTCAGCAGAAATTGCTCTTCAGTTCACGGAAATATCACCCGTGTGCAGGGTTTTGTGAAATCACATTTGACATTTAACCCCCTCCCCCACACATAGTGCCAATAACAAGTATCTGAATAAGTACAAACTTCGTTTGTTCCGAATCATGTGACTTTTGGTTGACAGAAGTAGATAGCGTTTTATAAATATTTCAAGTGAATTTCTCGAAAGTCAGGGAGAATATTTTCCAGGAAACCAAGGAAAATAGTTGCACCTGTTATAACTATGGATAAAACAACATAAATGTATATGACTATTGTTCAATTTATTTATACCAACCGACTACCCAAATTGATACTTACTTGACATTCAATATTATCTTGTTCACAGCACATGGACATTGTGATCCCTCATTTGAACTGTCTTTTCAACTTTTAAGAAATTCTTAATATGTTATATATTATTCAAATATACCTGTGATGCTTAAATGTTTACAAAATGTCTACTTTGCAAAAACTATCTCTTTCTACCAAAAATCACATATTTTGAACCTATGAAAATGTGTGTTCAGAAACTCATCTGTGGCAATTTTATGTGTTTAAAATGTAAAAAAAAAAATTCATAAGACTCTTTACATTGCTTAGATTTATGGAAATCAAGGTACCAATGTCCGAACGTACACATCAATTCAGTAAGAATTATCGTGGGATATATTGTGCTTACTGTGTGACAGTGATGACTTACGGCAGTTGATTGATTGTTTTACGGAACAGTGATTTCTTCGATTCCAAAAATACCATTCTTTATGGACCTTTTATTCGTTTACCATTTACATGGTAGATAAGATTGATTGCTTACGGTAAATCAGATTTTAACGTCATGGTGCTCTAACAAAGACTAAGATGATCCTAAACCATCAAGCGGAACATAATGAAATGCGGGTACATATTTATGAGTTATTTGTCAAATATATTCAATTTCAATGAATAATTCATTTGACAAGGAAATCGATTAATGAATATAAAGTATATATTTATGATGACATGTATATTTAAAGTAATTTTTCAGTTTTTTTTATTAATATTTGGTATACATACCGTATTTGATTTCATTTGTCGTCGAGGCGCCTATATATTAGGTAGTGAAAGTAAATGGTTCTTTCAGTGACATTTATAATGTTCACAAATCGAAGTTTTGTTCTTTACATATGAACGTCGAATCGTTCTAATTCTATTATTCGTTGCCAGTTCTTACACGTAATCAAATGTCTGCTCCTAGCAGATCTTCAAAGGTAGCACCGATTGATGCATTTGTGCGTATATGGGTCTACACATTATTTACAAGGGAATATACGTATTCTAACACTGATTTGTTACATTCTGGAGTTGACACATTTTGTTCACAAACACAACTTAAATGATCATGTACCTTATTTTCTCAATGTTTTTAACACTTTTGTTAGACGATATTCACTTTAAATCCAAGGATCATGCTATAAGTGATATACTGGGAATATATCTCCACTAAGAGATATATTTCAAGTGGATAGCATTGAACATATAGAACCAACACGACCTATTTTGGGTTTTTATGTTCTTAGCAAATGTGTTATATCATAATATTCATGTTTTGGTTATTTCTTTCAAAACTTACACCTTACAAGTGAAAATACTGCAAAACATTAACAGTAATCCAAGGTTTTTGAAATGTTGCATTTTTATCAGCAAAATAACAAAAACGTTTAAAAGAACATGAAAACCCAAATTAGATGAAAGGGGTGGTAAACTTAAACACATGACAACACATGGCAATAACCAATGTGCCATATTATGTAAGTATAGTAGTATTCACAAGATTATTTTGATTATTATATCCGAAAACAAAATGTCTTCTAGTATCACGCACATACAATTCTTAGTAAGTACAACGCCCGATTGGTGGCGTTCTAGCTAGGCAAAGTATCGTATATACAGCTAATGGCAGTTCGGAAAACAAAATGCTCACAAAACACTAAATATTCGAAGACAGTCTCCCATTTAGTACTAATATAATCACGACATGTGTGATCAGAGGAGAACCAGTCTGAGTGCATTCTATGTGGTACGGCCGTAGGCACTTACTTGATTTTAAAATGGACTCTTTGTATTGAAAATCAATATACACAGGCTGACTACAAAGGATTTACTTCTTTACATGAAGAAAACAATGATTGTATATTTCTTTAGTAATATACCCACGGGAGTATTTTCAATCTAATTGTGATTGTGGTGCCATTATGTCCATTTAGTCATAAGTCCATTTGCTATTCTGTCTCCAATTTCTTCACTTTCTTTCTTTTCTTTACTTCCGTCTATTATTTCTTACAGATCCTTCAATATCCAGATACTATAATGGTCATATACCATTCTCAATATGAATTTAGTGTGATATTATCAAATTGAAATGCGAAATAAGCGCAAACATCGCCACTGCCTTAATGTTCACATTAGAATAACTGATGTTTGATCGTGCTTTGTCTAACGAATTCACACCATGTTATATTTATTATGGTGTAATCTTCGGAATTGGTTCATAAATCTTGCTGCACACGTCATTTTTTAGGAATGGGAGAAATTAATAAAAAATTCAAATGTGAATTTCTAAAACTGTAATGAGAAAAAAGAGTGTGACAAGATGTTTGCATAATTTAGTATGCGATTTTCTTTTATCCATCCTTTCTTGTAGAACGTATATTGTGCACAGTGAATTGTATGTAAGTCAGCCTGTCTTCCTGTTAGAATTCCTTTATGCATACAATTACTCAAGATCGTACTTTTTTTCGATTGCTGACCACATGCCCTGGGCACAAAGTGTTCTGAATAAAGTAACCCAGTTTTCTTTTTCTTTTTTTATTCATAATTTGTCTTCAGAATGTTCAAGTAACAATTAATGAACTCTTCAAAGCAAGTGGTCTCATGTCTCATAATATAGGACATTCGATGGAAGATAGGGTTTTGCAAAAAGTCCACCCGTGGATTTGCAAACAAAGGAAAATTTTGCAAGTATCTCGCTGTCTGAATCGCTGGTTGTGATATTCAATGGACTTACTTAGGATACAAAGATAAAGATCTTGATACCAATTCGTAACATTTTCAAGTTATTGAAATATGCCCTCACTCAACGTCCTGAATCAAGACTTTAAGGTTTTTGAAACGATCTTGATATCATATAGAATACGTTCAATAGATTGCAATCAAGTATACAATTTATTTCATCTCTAATGGAAGTGACAGCTTAATATAGTATCATATTATTGCACTGTACACTTGCACTATTACATCTACACAACTTTATGAAATTTCAAACAAGTTCCTTGCAGCCATGTTTGCAGAAAAATAAAAGCAGAATTTGTTTGAAAAACGTTTGAAGTAAATAACATTATCGACATTGTGATTCTGAATCACTCTAATGTGTTTCTTTTTAAATATTAAGATGATTTTTGCTAGTTGTCAATTAAATTATACGGCCTACTAGTTATATGCATCGTTTAACAATATACATGTAAAGGCATTGGCAAAGAAATCACGCTTTTTTAAAAGTTAGTTCTCTGAGATAATTTATTACTTTAGTACAATTCTTCATCACGTTTACACGGCCTACAGTGATGAACAGCGTAGAGGGATTGGACGTGGAATATTTATTGGAATTGTACTTCTCTCGGGATCCTCACGGCAACCGTTTGTAAGTGATAAGATTACAAATTGCAATGGCTTGGGGACAATTTCTTTTGGTCGCTAATCTTCTAATTTACCGACATGCTAATTTTGAATGTTGTTGTAGGACAGTAAAACTAATTGATGGATGGTGTATCGAATTCAAGCTATTGAAAAGCTAAGACGCCGCATGTTGCAAAGTGGCAAAACCTGCATATACATTCTAAAATATGCATGGATGATGTACATATAAACATTATAGTCATTATAAGCCATAAACTATTACCCTAATGACAAACTTAAGGCACAGTTTGTGAAATTACTTTTAATATGTAAAGTTTCTTGTCTCATTGGTGTGATTAGAGAGAAGCTAAAGTACTTGTCATCATGACTATAGAGGGCGTACAACTGATGAAGCATCAGATCGAACTAATAGTCGTAAGGGACGACGGTATCACTCGGTATCAAAGCAAACCACAAACCAAACCAAACCAAACCAAACCAAACCAAACCAGACAAGCCAAGCCAAACCAAACCAAACCAAACCACCCAAACCAAACCAAACCAACCCAAACCAAACCAGCCAAGCCAAACCAAACCAAACCAATCCGAGAAAAGATGAATACATCAAGACAAGGCAGGACAAGAAAAAGAAAATAAAACAAATAAATTGAAACAGCGAATTCAAACAAAACAAAGTTCCTATCCAAACCAATTCAACTCAAATCAATTAGATTAAAACCGAATCCAATCCAACCCAAATCAAATCAAAGAAGATCAAACCAAACCAAACTAAACAGAACAAAATCAAATCAAATAAAATCTGATTGAAACTTTGTTGTAGCTACAATATTATCTATACATATATATCAAAGTATAATTTGTCACACAAAAGGTACTGAAAGTGTTTTATATCACTGCTAATCACTTCAATTGGCGAGGGAGACTTGAATCGTCTTTCGTTCTAATTGCTTAATTGGTTAAGACTGTAAATCACTGGCTTAGTATCTCAGTTATCATACATCACTTTTTTTTAATTAAGAAGTGACACAAAAGTTGAAAGGCGTGTTGAAGTTAGAGTCGCAAACCAATTCAGTCAATTTCGACACGATGTTCAATTTACGATCGCTAAGATACGGAAACAAGAACGTTTTGTAAATCTAAGTGAGTCCCTCGGTATTGTGTTGGGATTTGAGCATTTTAGGAGATTAAATTGTTAAATTGGTCTTGTTGCTTTAGATTAAATGATTAACTTATACATAAAAGCGAGAGCTATCTGAATGCGTGAGTCCTTGTCCAGCTGATGAAAGGCGATTTTATTCCACGATAAATAGAGGAAAAGCTAACTTTAAGATTTGTTTTCCTTGTCAAATTCATAGTTCGAAAAAAAGGAAGCATTATTTTACGAATGAAGTGAAATAAAATGAAATTTATTTCGGCCCAAAATACATGTGCAGAAAAACAAAAAGTATAATGATTGCATACGTATATGGAACGAAAACCCCGCGATAACGTGTCAAGAATAAACATAATTTATGATTTTAATCATTTATTGTATCAATTTTACGAAATGTTGTCATGCATTGTTCTCTGTGTTTTGAGTGCAACCAAATTATTGTATTGCGGTCTGACAATGTCGTTAGTCTTAAATCTTTCATGTTTGTGTTTATGTACTTCATGGAACACTCAACGTGTATTGCGGTTCTCCACATACAAGCTAAGCGCCTGTAAATTGAAACATGTGCTATAAATTTTACAAAAAATAATTCGTGCACCTGAGATGTGACCTGATATAGAGTGACTTATTTTATAACCAACCCACATAAATAAATAAGAATCATTATTGATTTAACAACCGAATTTCCATAAAAACAAAATAACGACATAAAAATTGTTAAGTACACAATGAATTTTTTATGGGAATTTTGAGGGCTGCCTAGTGAGGTATAGCAGTCGTGACTTGACAAGCGCCAGTAAGTCGCCATTGGGCAATATTGGTTGATGTTCACTCCACGAACTTACGTATATACAAATTGCGTTCATGATTTCGTGGTAAAGAAGTTGACGTTTTGGAATGTACGGTGCAGATCGCTCATTTGTGGTAGATTTTATACATTTTTCTGAAAATCAAAAAGCCTGATTACATTGACATGATTGGATGGCATGTCGGTGAAAGGTTGTTCCCAGTCCTTTTGAAACCTGCAAAGAAATTTGGTTATAATCTTGTTTTATCATGGGACAGAGTTTCAGGTTATATCGAGAGACGTTGCTGTCTTCATCTCTTCACACCTATGAATCAATGCACTTACAATTTGTGGGAAAGAACAATTAACAATCAAAATGTTTTTTGTTGTCCTCACGAACACCTGGTGAAGTATAAGTATGGTCACGTGTGCTGAATAGTGGGTTAATCTGTTGGCGAAGACTGAAGTGTGCAGTCGAAAATTTCAGTTACAATTTTCAAGTTTGTGTCAGGATTTGCAAAAGTTCAATTGGCAGTTATCATTTACCATCACAGACGATTTTTTATTTGAAGTATAGCAAGGATACATTTTTAGTACAATTTGTTTTCCAATCACAAAAGCGTGTTTGGTGACCGTTTTCTTTTTTATGGATGTTCTTGAACAAAAAAACACGCCAAGTTTAAGAGTTAGATTTAAAAAAAGAAGATTTTTGCTTTAACTGATTCTTAAGACAATACACCATTTTTAAAACAGTGCACGATTTTTCATTCCAAAAGCAAAGGTTTACAAAAGAGTTAAATTGGGGAAGCCTTAAAATGTCTATTCACTCTTCGCAGCGAAGTACATGAAATAACATCAGAATAATTTTACTACTAAGCTCGTTCGAAGTTTGCTCGAAACGTATTCCCAACGGGGAGAAGATTTCCTGACGACGGAATTGCATTCAAAACACAAATTATTAATGTTTAAGACCCAGTGCGATACAAGAGTTGAAGACAAATGTAGGATTTAATATGCAAAATGAAAGTACACCCTTGGTCATATAGTCCTGGTTAATCTTCCTTTCCCCTTAATCTCAAGTGTTTCCTCTAGCATTTGCTTTAGATTCATAGCAGATGATTGAGTCACTATGTAAGGATACGTTTACGATGAAATGCTCGCCAAATCGTCATTACTGACTTTACTACTTCTTGATATATATGATATGCCATAGATTTGGCGATTGTTGGTGTCATAAAAATAAAATTGCTAGGAATAAAAAGACATGTTACGCAATTTATGAGCTATGTATGCGTTTAAACTCAAAAGATTACATAAAAAGCCTTTGTAATGATACCGAAAAATATCCATGTACAGGATATGTCAATCTAATGTACACAATTTTTTGATACGATTGCCCCATTTAAAATGCCTGGTTATTACGAAATGTAAGTATCTAACACCAAGACTATCAATGCGTGTATCTCTGTATTGAAATATATCGTATGTCAGCCCGAGATCTTTACTTGACATTTGCCAGCAGGGATGCTCTAGTTCGTGAAAAATAGATTGTGTATACATGTATTTGTATACGATTGCCCTGCAGAGGGTTGAATAATTCCAAATCTTTAACTTGTAAAGTAAGTAGTTGTACATTATTAGTATGCTTCAAGAACGCAGGGTAGTCTTCCAAATATAGGATAAAAGTGAAATAATAAATGATTTGCGAAATATCACTTGCAAACTTCAATCATTGTTTTTCTAAGCAACTATAACATACGTTCTCTAGTAACCTTCAATCGCTTGTAATATTTGTAAAATTAATTCTAAATGCCCCATGCCACAACTGAAAACTGTCCTTTATATGACTAATAGCCAGTAATGACTAAACAAACTGTTTGCTTCCGGTTACCCGACCCCACCTAGTTTTTCACTGCCGACCCTAAACGTTTTGTACATATTCGAGAAAAAAATAAATAAAATCGCGAAAATTGTCACGTCTCGCGAGAAATAATGGATGCGGAAAGTGACATCAAGTAAAAAAGTCCACACGAAACAAAACTATTCTTCCACTTTGTATGGCTGTACATCTGATGGGGAAAAACCAATTGTACAGAGACTATTTGGAAAACAACGAAAAACATAACTACTTGAACTAGACACTAACACACGAAAAAGAAATTAAAAAAACCTAACCCATCTATTCTAAAATTGATGGCGTAACCTGAACCACATAATTTGTTTTGTAGGCCTAAACGCAAAACTAGCTATTCCAAATTGCATGATTAGTGAGAAAACATAATTATATGAAATGAAAGTGACCCCTATCATGTTATATCTTAATTTTTGTTGTGGCCTTGTACTTTTATGCTTAGTCTACATTGGCATCAGGCCCTTGGGAAGTTTTATTGTCTCATAATCTTTGAATATTTTGAATTTGTTATTCATCTCAGGAAAATGTGATCAACTTTTTAAAACAAAATCCTCCCAAGAGACCCCTGGAGGCTCAAATGTTGGGAAGGAAAATATTGGTGTAATAGTAGCATCACGATGCTCCTGTCAACAAATGATAAAATCAGAAAAATAAAAAGTCATTGACAGTGACTGAAAGCCGCACAATTTCAATTATTTAGGTATGTCGAGTCTAGCAGTTTTCATTTAATTTGCCCATTTCTAACAAAAGAGGACTTTAAGGAATTTTAATGAATTTTGTACTACCCATATCGTTACAGGCGACAGTAGGGTAGATTATATGTGGGTAAAAGCCGGACGGGTAAAGATTTGGTGAAGAATCGCCTTTAAGATATGTTTCCTTATTCAAAATGAATCAGAATATGTTCACTTTCGTCTGAATATTCATATCATGCACGTCATTGGCTGTTGACCTATTCAGTCCTTGTGTTGATGGACATGGTAGGGCATGATATAGTTCACTATGTAGGTCCACACTTTGGACATTTTATAGTTGTGCCTGTTGTAAAATACATGTTGCTGTCATACTGTGGGCTGTTAACAGAATTTTAAATGTCAATGACATTAAAGAATTAATAAATTATTAAAGTAAGTTATTCTTTGATAAGTGGTCACACAGTCAGGGACATTAGACAAGTTGTTTGAGATGAGCCGACACATGTTTATCTTTTATTGACACATAAATAATCGACACTTGTGGAATATGAATGTGTACCGTAAAATCTATCCCAACCAAACATGCAAAGATTAATTTAATTTCTTAAAACTCCAAGTAGCTATAATTTGCGTCCACTCACCTTACCGAGGAAGTATAATCCACGATCGAACCCATTTCAAAATAAAAACAAA
Organism: Glandiceps talaboti; assembly: GCF_964340395.1. Classification (NCBI taxonomy): domain Eukaryota; kingdom Metazoa; phylum Hemichordata; class Enteropneusta; family Spengelidae; genus Glandiceps; species Glandiceps talaboti. The sequence goes on from NC_135549.1 coordinate 11,216,914, forward strand.
CCTTCATACATAAACGCTTTGATGTTTTTGATGGGCTAAATTAACTAGCGGTATTACATAGTTTGATTTGTCTATTCGCAAACAGTCACGGCAGAGATATTGACCACATCTACTCATATGACAAATTTGTATAGTGGAAAGCTGATAGGGTGTAATTACCTGGCAATATTGCATACATTGGCAAGTATAACATATGTCAAGTTAAAAAGTTAAAATAGATACAGCTGCTTTACTGGGGTCCAAGGACTAATGCCTGGCACAATTTGTTTCATTTTGTAATGCCCACTCCCTTGATTACCTGTTACTTTTACCTTTCGAGGATATATTGCCATTTGGCTGTTGCTATTGGCGTGGTTTTGGTTGCTAGGCACAGCCTGTTCATATTTGGAACCCATATTCCCTTGACTACCTGTCACTGTTACTATCTTTGATTAAGACACTACTGATTTTTGTCTGTTGCTAAGGACGCTGTCTTAGTTGCAAGGTACATTTTGATCATTTAAAAATGCTCATTCTCTTGACTCTCTGTCGAGGTTATCTGTGACATAGACACTATCGCGTGGCTGTTAATGTTGCCAAGGACATGGTTTTGGTTGCTAGGCTAATCGGTCGTCACTTCTGAAATGTTTATAATTACTTGACTACCCATCATTGTCCTTATTTTTGACAAATAAAAACATTATGGCTTGGCTGTTGAAATTGCATAGAGAACAGGGCGAGGGACCGAAGTGGGTGAGAAAAAAATCGTAATTTTTTTTCACAGCCCCTCCCCATATAATCTAAAGCGTTAGTGTAGTACATGTAGTAATAAAAAATAAGTACTGTACAATTTTTTTGGACTAAACATAAATAAACCGTCCACCAAGCTACACCGCTCATAACGTTAATCATGTGTACACGGTTCTTCCTACACTATGCACCTCACGGGCGACAGGAAACATCCTGTCAATCAATACTTGTATATACACTTAAAAGCTGGCACTAATGTGATTTCATTGTTAATAGCTAATTGTCCAATGTACTTAGATTATAGCATTAGATCACCAAATAAAGAATGACCTTTTTTGATCTAGTATATTGTACGTTGAAAAGAATATAGAGAATATTCATCTCCACGTCAATGCTTGTGAATACACATCTGTGAAGTGAGAGAGACTGTATGATGAGTTACGAGGCTTTAAGCGAGCATGTATGAAAACGTTTAATTGTGACATTTGACCTTATAAATATATACATGTGTCGAGAGCTTTCTAGTTTATGAAGTCTACACTGTAAAGTGTTAATGGTTCATCTAGGTGCTTGAGTACTTTAATTTTTTATGACCGACACTTTCAACCCATGAGGAATCTATGTGTGACATTCTACCAACTTCGAGCGTTAGTAATGTACCATAATCCCGGGACCATCATATATTAGACTTATTACTTACTACCTTAACTGGGAACAAATCAGGTTTTAAAAATTGCCAAAATATAAAACACTCCAATCATAACAGATGATGTTGCTGATACTATGATCATATATTCTCTCTTTTCTTTACCTGTTTTTTGACATACAAATTATTTTAATGGCGCAATACTTGCAGACAGCCAACTTATCTCTAGAAATAATGTTGAAAGTTTGTGGCACAAAAATTTGTTTATAGTAAAACAGTTATGTCTTAGAGTTTACTGTCTGGGTTCACTTTTCATAATCAATATTTTTCGAAAAAAAACCAAATCTATTTTGAATGGCATTTTCAAAACAAATTCTGGGTTGACACCTAGGTCACAGTTGTAAACAACAATTATTTAAAGTTGCCTACATCCTACAAACTAGTAAAGCCATGTGAAAAAGATACAATCTATAAACGGACTCTACCATTTGTAACTGTCAGAATAATAACGCTTAGCTTAACACACACACACACACACACACACACACACACACACTGTAACAACAACACAGATCTTGTAAGATGTTATTTTCAGCGTTGTTATCTCTTACGTATACACATGAGATGATTTCAACATATCAAGGTGGTGTTTTGGCCCATGCTTATTTTCCTACAAGTTGTGACACTCACTTCCTTGATGATGAACTTTTCACCGTTACGTCGTCGTGCAGACCGGTGGGTAGTATGCTCATCTAGCCATTTTTCTGAAAAGAGAGTGAGGTGTGTATGAGTCTCTAGCCTTGATCCTTGGTGGACTTTGACTAGAAATATCTTCCACAAGTAGTCGAAATTTGTCCGCGTGAAGGATCAAGGATAGTATGAGCCATGGAATGATACAATAAAGGTAGAACGGAGATGATGATAACGACGACATGTTTTGAGTAAAAGTTAACATCGTTTTAAAGTAATCTCTCCGTGTTGTAGAAATCAACCTGTTGTATGTCGCAGTACACGAGTCTGTACACAGTCTTGGCCTAGGACATTGAGATGTGAAGGGAGCTGTGATGTTCCCATTTTATAGTGACGATCCGTCATTTAAGCCTCACAATGATGGTACGTCTTTAATGGAAGTAAGTCATTTGATCACGAGTTACATGTCTGGTTGTCAGTATTCTTCACGTTATTTATATGAAGACGTTACAAACCACACTAGCCAATGGAACATTGGTCTGTGCTATTGATGTTATCATATGAAGAATTTCATTATATATTTGTATTTAATACTGAGACACGTGTCATCATCTTAAATGAAATAGGTTTTGGCAGCACACAAATACTACCATTGACATCGGATGAGAGTGAAATTGCACAGTAATGCGTAAACCGGTGAATTCTATAGGATGAGTTTATATGTAGGGAAATACTTATATTATAAGTTGATTGAGTTCCTTTTGATACTGTATCCAAAATAATTAAGAATATATACTTCTAAGAATAAGGATTAACTTAAAGTACAAGGTATAATAGGATGATCGGCTTGGAATGAACTACATATACTGTAGTTTTAATTTTCTTTCAGGAAGGCGTGAATGGGATGAACCGAAACCAAATGCGAACCTTACACCTGATCCAAATTCAAATCCGACTTTTAAGCCCTGGTTAATCTGACCGCTGCGAGGGCGTTTTTGATACGACTCATACAAACCGCTCGGACTACATATGCATTTAGAGGTAATCAAATCTGCGTCGGTAGTTTTGGTTTTACAAAATAGGCCACATGTCCTATAAATTTCCCTTATCGCCTGTGTTACAGATACAATCGACCGGAAGACTCATCAGTGTGTTCAGAAACGGATATATATTAATGAAATTTGAGTAATGTTCATTGCGTACCGGAGGTTTCCAGATTTCCAAAAATAAGCGAGGCAGCAATTGACGAAATAGCCATCATCGGCGATTGCTTCTGTACATATGTATAGGCACTCATTGGAATTCTCTACATGTATCATTACTTCATTCAGTCGATAGTACAATACTGGAATGTATCGGCCCGTTGGTATAACAAACTGAAGTCCTGTATCAAAATGTTATATTATTCTCTCTAATTTCCAGGCAAATATTTCTGGACGAAGGGTGAGAAGGATCCTACTTACGCGATACTCCACGAATCAGCACTGGGTGGCCAGGTCTTCCCGGATATAGATACAGCTGTGTACTGTAAAGACAGTCGAGCAACTTATTTCTTTAAAGTGGGTACATTTTACACAAGAAAATTACCCATTTTATTTTGTGCAGAAAATTAAAATTTAAGATAAATTTTCCAACCACGATACACGATAAAGTAATTATTAGCCCCCTCCCTAACAGGCACAACCCAGATACAGCTATAATATAGTGATACATATATGCACCCGTCTCAACTTTACTTACATCCGTACATACCCCTTTAGTGGAAGGCTCTACCTCTGACACCTTTTGCTAATTAAATTTGGAAATACTGTATTTCTTTGGTACACTATTTATACACCCATATTATTATCAGCGAACATATATCTATTTAAGGTTCCTTTGTGTCTTGAAATATGAATGGTCATGTCTATTTTCTCCAGTACTGGACTTTATGTTATGAATAGACATTGCTATGTAAAATGTTATGAGATTGTCAAATCAAAGTTTAGACACCAATTAACAACACACTCTTGTTTGGGGGCTATGTCTTCGGACGTAGAAGGCTTATTATTAAAGTGATTGTTCTTGTGGATACGAAGAAACACACTCCAGCTGTAAGGGCATATGCTGATATGCTGACCATGGTAATTAATTCTAGGATGGTCTTTACTGGCGATATAGCTATCAAGTATTGGATGATGGATATCCAAGACCAATCTCTGCTTTGGGGTTGCCTAGCAACCTGGATGCTGCATTTGTATGGAATGGAAAAGGAAAGACCTACTTCATCAAAGGTAATAGCCATATTTGTTTATGAAGGGAAAATAGATTATACACTCATGAAAATATTCGTAACTCTATCCGATGCATTGACAGTGTCAGTGTTAGTAACTTGAGTCAATGGCATAAACAGCGACAACGTAAGTATTTCTTATGAAAACACAAGTTATTTTGTTATATATCGATTTATCGAAGTTGTGAAAGCTTAAGCCTATCGATCATGTGCTGAGGAAAATCCGAGGGATACACTTTGAACAGAAATAAAACCCATATAGATTTTCTAGATATCATTCTTCCAACAGATAACGCATGGAAAAGGAAATGTGATAAACATGCAAATTAGAGAGGAAAATAAACTATTATGGTTTTACAAGTACACGATATAGCACGAATGATATTTTCTTAAGATAATATTTCAACTAATTAATCATTTCAAATTATTTCATTCTTTTATAGATGACAAATATTATAGATATACAGTTGGCCAAGGTATGGATAAAGGTTGCCCACAACCCCTATCGTATGGAAAGGGCTACCAGAAAGAATAGATGCGGCATTCCAGTATTCTAACGGTAGAACATACTTCTTCAGCGGAAATCAGTATTACAGATACAGCGAACAGACTCTGGGTATCGACAACGATTATCCATGGTATAGCGCCATCTGGTGGTTACCATGTGCAGAAAACCAATATACTGTTAAACCTATAAAACGACATCAATTAAACCCATGCAACAATACATGCAATATTTCCACAACTGTCTTGGTGTCATGTTCATATCTTTGATTGTCAAATTCTTCGTATAGTATGTATAGAAACTAACCAGGCTGGACAATACTTCTTTACCTCCCTTCATGTTGAAGAACATGTCTGGAAAGCTGAACGCATTGGTATGTTTTATAGGCAGTAGAATTATGTTGAGATTTGTCACTTTTAATTGTATATTGTCATGAAATGTATAATTTATGGAAGTCTAAATTAAGGTATTATTACAGTTCGTGTTTGTTCAATGAGCCACTTATGCTTTCAATACTGAAATAAAAGATTAATGTTTCGATAGACATTCACATGTCTCCATGGTAATTACAAATATTTATACGCCATTGTCGAAAACCGTCAAGGAAGATCGATCGATCGATAGAGAGAAAGAGAAAGAGAGAGAGAGAGAGAGAGAGAGAGAGAGAGAGAGAGAGAGAGAGAGAGAGAGAGAGGGAGAGAGAGGGGGGAGAGAAAGGAAATTTACTGTCAATCAATCAACACTGGGCACATAATACTGGTCGTTTTATCCCTAGAATCGAGAATAAAAAACTTTTGACTAACCCCTTTAGCAGTGGTCATATTTTCAGTTGTCCTGAAGGTACAACAACAACAACACTAGAAAAGATATTGTAAAACTCATCCCTGTAACTGTAGCCCGACCAACGCTTTGAACAGATATCAACAGTGACAAATATTCAAAGTTTTTACAATGCAATAGCGATGTCACTTTCACGTCTTCTTCGAAAAGCAGCACATCATACTTTGCTGTAGTTCTGCACAATTCTTTTACATATGTGATTTATTTTGAGAATCTGGCTCAAAGCTGTGCAAATCCAGTATTCAGTGGTTTCATGTTTGTTTATCAAATAGGAAGCCGCATTCAATGAACTGTATATAAGCTGACTACACAAAAAATAATGAGAATAAACAATCTGTAATCAATGTTACAAACGGGGCTTAGTGTTTCTGGACCATGGGACAGTTGAAATTGAATTATCCCTTAGCTAGCACACATGTTTCATTAGTTAACTGTGCATTACCATTACCATTACCTACTGTGTATTAGCATACAATCTCCCCGTCAATCTATTGGGCATTTATGTATAAATGCATGCATGGATGCATGCGTGATTTCCTTATCACCAGGTGAAACGCCAAATGAGAAAGTCTGGATCTTTGTATGGTCTAACGTTAGCTTTCGTGATAGAAATTCTACAAGAGTCTTTGCACTAAGACTAACGCTCAGTTGGAACGCTAATATTTATGGTTGAACAAACATGACATTGACAGAAGGATTTACGCCAGCTCTAATGCTTTCTAAATTAACATACCCATAACATGGCATTGACAGAAGGATTTACGCCAGCTTTAGAGCTTCCTAAATTAACATACCCATAATGCTCGTTTCCGATTGAATATATAAATAGTAGAAAACCTAACCGTCTAACCAGTAATTGACATAGCGTCCTCTAAACAACACCTGTATTATCACCCCATCGTTTCAGGTAAGTGACATGAGTACCTATTACAGATATTGAACCTTGAGGAATACTAGTTTTAGGTAGAATTTATGCTCTTATTGTTGCGAGAGATAGGTTGACAGCTACAGGTCTAGTACTGTTCGATTATGACATTTGATATTCAGATATTCAATCTAGAAGCATAATGGTTCTGTAGTATCGTTTGCAATCCGTTCAGTTTGGGTAATTAAGTCTACTTGTAACAAGTGAAGTGAATTAAGATACAGCATGTACATTGAAATGTAATGTGAACATCAATGGTCTGAGTGTAAACTAATGAAATGAATGCAAAAGTCAAGATTTATTATCAGAAACCGCAATTTCAAACAAATCTACTAATGTTCTGTGATTTGTATTATTTAAACACATCGTTCTTCCCATTTCTAATAGAATACAATCATCATGACCATAGATTTGTAAGCTTGATTACTTGTCCCAAAACGTATATCCATGCAAAGAGTTAAAGGACGGTGATGACAACAGAATCCGACGATGAGAATAGTATACCATAATTAATCAACGAAATATCATAGCCACGTACTATGCCTTATCCTAACTGTGACCTGTATACATAGGTTAACCATTATGACATAAAGTTATGGACTTCAGGAATTATGGCCAGATTCTATAAAATCGTCTCAAAAGAATCTTAGCACATGTCTTGAAGGAAAAAATTCGCTAATGCTTATTTCTCATGTTACTTACGCGTACATAAATAATATGATGATACGGAAATAGGGAATTTATGTTTGTGATATAGCGAAAATACATCAAAATTCGCCTATTGCTAAACAGAGATTGCGTTTCTTTGTTTACTTAAAATAAAATATTTCGAATTTCGAAATTTACTTCGGTCAGTTTTATAATGTAACGCTTGTTGATTAATATTTTGCTTGATTCTTCTGAGCATCAAGAGAAATGATTCATATTCATTGCAATTCGGCTTTGGAAGTACAATATATCATTGGACATTTATATTAATAAAGTAAAATCAACTTAATGTTGTCAAATGTGTCTTGGTTAATAAATCAGATAATAAAAGTAGAAACAAGTTAATGACAAGACTAAAAAAACAGCATTCAAGAGAGGTGTAGTTACATATTAACGTTTTCCTAACTACAGCGATGAATAACTTTCATCTAATTACGAAAGCAGTATCCATCAAAAGTACTCCAATTCTTGAAATTTCAAGTACACCTACTAACACTGACTTTCTTAAACAAGGTATCCCATACATACCTAAGCTACTGAGCTGTCTAGACTTGAGTCAATGTATTTATCCTCCTGATGCAAGCAAAGTCGTAATTATGGTGCATTTAAGATGCAAGGCATTCCTTTCTACGTCACCTCATTAAACTATACAAAGTACACGATAAAATCTTTACGAACCGAATGTTTGTTTATTGGGTATTGATAGGGCGGCTGCCGACACACTACCTGTGTCCACAAGGATGACATTGTACAGTAATGTTAGTTAGTATTTATGAGATCAGAATTTTATTTACATATGGTGTGTTTATAAAAGAATATAACCAAATGTTAGTTGTGCGCTGTTTTTCAATATTCTAACTGGAAAGCCTTGATATCATATTGACGCATTACATACGTATGAACACGCTTTGATCCGCGGCTTGGTATAAAGCAAAAGAGATATATAGTATTTTATATTGTTAACATTTTACATCTTCACCTGCTAATGAGATCCATGTATCAGCATATCCATAATTATCGGATGAAGATGACAACTAGATCAGGACCTCAAAATAACATGTGATGTGATAAAACTAAATACTAAATGGACTTTTATCGCCATCATTATTTATAGACACACTAAAAATGCAAAGACGTTCGACAATTCTAACATGGCGTCCATAGCTGTTTATTCCTGACAGTTTAGAGAACAATCAAGTTGAGATTGAAACGCCTTGGAATACATTAAGATCACGTGCCAATCTGTCATACAAACATGCTAAGAAGTCCTTTGAATATTAAGATTAATGTTACTGTGGACGCTCGAGTATGCGAACTATTACATTTATTTGAATTAATAAGTACATTTGTACTATCATATCTATTTGTATAAATATATATGTATATATATATATATATATATATATATATATATATATATATATATATATATATATATGTGTGTGTGTGTGTGTGTGTGTGTGTGTGTGTGTGTGGATGTGCCTCACTGGGAAGAACATGTAAAGTTCTCATTCAGAATTAATAGTAGAACATAATAGACTTAGTCCAAGACATTAGGTCATAAGCGGCAACTCAGAGTTTCACGTTTCACGATCGTATTACATAAAAACCGTCAGATATCCTTGTGGTCGATGGAATGATTAGATTTCATAGCTATGAATTGAAAAACTAAAAGTAATGTCAACGTCCGAAAAGGCTGGCCTGTATAAATAACTCTTATATTGATTTTGATTTGGACTACAGTTGTTCCAATAATTTGCTGTCGTTATCTACTGATAATTGAAACTGGGTTTGAAATAAGTCATTACGACACAGTGTAAAATCGCCATGGCATTTATATTGAGGCATACAGCTAGCCATGACAGTAAAAAATGGTTATTTAGTACCGGAATCCATGATCACTCCATAAGCTTTACAACATGTATTATTGCCTATACATGTATACGTGCAGCACTGCATTGTGTTTCTAACTTTTGATAAATGGTGTACCTTTAATGAGAATGTTTTATATCATACCGTCATGATATGATATTCACGAAAGCTATAAATGTGAATTCATACCGCTATAAACCGAGAGTGTAACAACGACAACGATCTATATAAAATAGTTCACATTACACCAACAGTGTCAGGAGAGATCACTGTCTCTGTAATAATGAGCATGCCATAACCACAAAGGTTTTTCTGTATATACCAGCAATTTACAGACAATAATATTGCATGTTATCTTTATGAACCTTGAACTTTAGAATCATTTTCATTTAAGTATACAATGTGCAGCATAATTGTCTATTTGAACAGTTTGCTTTATTCTTGTTGCTATGGAATGACGTCATAATGACCTATGTTCCTTAACAACAACAGTGTTCAAAAAGGGTCGCATTAATAACGGTGTTTGTTCTTTACCAAACTATTATTTGTTCATTGCAAATGTATTGAGCACAAGTCATTTCGTTAACCTGCTATTGGGAATCGATAATACATTATTCCGCGTCTTTAAACTGGGCAATTAAGGAAACAAGAGCATCTAAATGTGATAAGTTTCAGTGTGTAATCTACTCTTTTAATGTGTTTAAGCAAATCAAATCAGACTTACTGACGCCTACACTTAATGTTAATCCTTTCAAAACACATGATCTGGATGACCTGGATTGTATACATGAACAGCAGAGAGCTCGATACAATCCGCAAATATAATTTTATTCACACTTTGATTTCAACAGTTCCACAGGGAAAAGGAAGAATAATAAATTTTGTTCTCGCGGCTTTCCGGGTTTTTAATATTATTTTCACAATATTTCAAATAAAGTTTTAAATATTGTTTCCTGTCACTGTTTTTTTCTTCATATTCCTACCTGTTATCAGTCTTATCAGAGTTTACCAGCTTTGCATTAATTAGTAGATTGCTAAATCCGAGAACAAACTCACAGGCTAATTGCCCAATTAACACATTGCGCAGTGAGTGTAAACATCTTCTGGACCAATGGCAGTTCTCGGACTGCCACTAGTCGGATCAGTAGATGTTTACACTCAGTGCTCAATGTATTAATTGGGCAATTATTTTACTATTCGTGCTTTTCCCTGTGCTCGGTTCATAGCATTGGGTTTGAATCATGGATGTACTAATACATCCATGGTGTGATCAACAAATGCTTTATTCATTACTTTCTAAACCGCAGGAAACAGGTGTCAATGTGTCCGTGAGTGAAGAAAAATAACCGAATTATTGTAGAAAACCTTGAAAATACTAACCCGATGTCTAGACTAAGATAAAGCATGGAATTTAAGATACCATCTTTCGTTGGCAGACATATTGCAACCCCAAGCTGTGTTATCTATCTCTTCGTATCACTCGTAAAACTGAATTACTGATATATATGTATTAATGTGTTTTCACCGCAGAACCAATACATCATATGTATCTTTGTGGCTTAACTGTTTTACATGTGAACATGCTATACTTCAAGTATTGATTCAAATGCTGAAAATCAGTATTATTACCAATTTAGCATTTCTTCTTGATTGTGTAACGCATTTGAGGGCCCGTGACGATTGTGCTTTGATTGATCAATATGCGTTTCCAAACCGATGAACAAAATTATAATTTAGTTTTACTTTATTACTCAATATCACTCAATTGAATTCAACGGGATACTTTATGACATGGGATCAAATGTCTCAAATCTTTTACATTATGGTCTACAGCTGTGTAACTATGAACCATTAAGTAAACTAATGATAACAATAATTCATGCAAATGGCAGGATATTATATTAAGAATTTTTCCGCAGCAGCTGATTTTCTGTAATGTCAAAATCGTAAATTACTTGGAAAAAATATCAAGTATGCTGTGCATAGTATAACTAACGGGTATGCATTCTCCAGATCCTTAGAGGGTATAGAAGGGTTACAGACGCCGTTGTCATACTTACAATTGGAAGCCCCAGGCGTCCTTCTGTCGTCGAGAACATAAGCTTATGTTACAGCTAGCTTCGGGAAAGTTTTCATAGTTAGTATTGATAGACTTATTATGGTTTGTTTCTTTAAGGAATTACTCTATAAATAATAGAATGCTTTAGTGGGTTTAAAGTACTAGTAGAAGGTAAAACGTTCTTAAACGTCTCAAATTCTTATAGAATTAAATAATGTTGTCCCGCTGTCTGTCTGTCTGTCTGTCTGTCTGTCTGTCTGTCTGACTGACTGTCTGTCTGCCTGTCTATCCGTCCTCCCGTCAGGATTGTGTCTTTTGTCCCACTACACATGGCATACATGTCTCACGAATAATCCTTACATTCAATAGGTAAAAATTCCAAGGCAAGTCAGTATGTATGTATGTATGTATGTATGTATGTATGTATGTATGTATGTATGTATGTATGTATGTATGTGTGTGTGTGTGTGTGTGTGTATGTCTGTGTGTGTGTGTGTGTCTGTCTTTCTGTTTGTTTGTCTGTCTGTCTGTCTGCATATATATAAAGGTGAGAACAGTGCTCACGTAAGAGCTCACATAATATTAGTAGCAGAAAAATATCGGCTTAATCCAAAAATTAGAAGGTCGTAACTGTCTGTAACTTGGAGTTTCATGCTTTTATGATTTTCAGACGACTATCAGTTTACACACACACACACACACACACACGCACGCGCGCGCGCGCACACACACACACACACATATATATATATTACATATGAAATGCGTTAAATTGACCTTGACACGCCTTGTGTTTAGCCTGTTCAGAAAGAAGCTTTACTCAAGTCACATATTAACCATTTATGTGTGACATTTTATATATAGAATAATCAATATAAGTTATAGGAGATAAAGAAAAAGACAGGTAGATTCAATTTAAATTCAGTTAGGTTATTGCTGAAGCGTGAGTATTTCTTTAAATAACTAATGGATGTACATTGTTCAACCTTCTAACATATGTTGATAGTAAAGTCTTGCAGCATATTCACTATATAATCAAGATCCCCCATCATCACGTTAACAAATTGTCTGAAGAAATATTTCACTAAAGGTCTAATTCAATATTACAGTAAGCCCAAGTCAATGATTATAGATCTCACAGTCCCAGATGTGTTTATTTTTCGAAGATATGATTTGGTAAATACTTTGAAAAATTGTTATGATTTGTTTCTTTAAGGAATTATTTGAGAAATAATGGGATGCTTCAGCAAGTGGGTTTAAAGTACAAGTAGAAGGTAAAATGTTCTTATAGACTTAAACGTCTCAAATTCGTATAGAATTAAATTATGTTGTCTGTCTGTCTGTCTGTCTGTCTGTTATGTATGTATATATATATATATATATATATATATATATATATATATATATATATATATATATATTTCAGTTTATGTATATAATTAATATATATATATATATATATATATATATATTTATATATTAATTGTATACATAAACTGAAATAAATCTTTGTATGAGCCACGGTGGAGTATTTTTGATGTCAGTGTGAATCATTACTGTACATTTAATTAGTGTAACTGTATCCTTTGATATTTCGTGTAATATTTTAGAATTTAATCAACACTTCGTGCTGAATATGATCTAATTATTTATATTTCTGTTAGGTGAATCAGATTACATGAAATGTGATCACATCAATCACATAGTTGGTAAATGCTAAAATCATAAGCTCGTAAACAATAATTCCATCACACACATCAAACTATAACCAAGAACAAATTCAAAATATTTGCAGGTATATGACAGAGCTATATTTAAACGTTCACATCGAAAATAAAGAATAAAGATCACGAAAATAGCAAACAGGATATAAAATAAATGAAAATTGTTGATTTTGGTAAGGCCACACGAACATCATCAGCTTTAAATTTCAGTTGATTAAATAACGTATCAAGACTATTTTAAAGTATTTCACAGTTAGTAAGGTATAACACACGATGGTGATACAATCTAAAAAAAAGTAATTTTAGAGGACAAACTCATTCTAACTTCTGAAACAGTGAATGACCTCAGGTAACACTTTGTAAATAACGAAATAGAGATATTGGTTGACATTATAATTCTATTTGAGGTATTCCACACTCAAACCATATCACTCTTAATTCAGATCTCTTATATGTCACACTTTCAATGTCTTTGAAGTAGGCGACATGGTCCTTATAAGTCGAAACACGTAACTCAGGAATAATTTATTAACTCCGCGCCTCATAACATTTCCAATTAAGTGTGAATCCGGCAAACCAGGGCACACAAAAGTTTAACTTATTAGTATTCTCGTGGACAAACATGATAACTGTTCCAAATTTTCCTTCTCAAAGTGAGTAGAAGCTCTTGTGATCACGCCGAGCATCTGTTTACCATTTTGACTCGTGTTTGAATGTGTTTCAAGGATATTACTTGGCAATTGAAAAATACTTCAAAATCCTTATCTAGAATTACATCCGTTTGGAGTGGTACTTGTAGGTGTCAACTTGGTATGGAAAATATGGTAATTACGACCAAGGTACTCCACTTTACAGATTTGGTTGCATTGAAGTTTAGCTGCCGCTTTAGAGGCCATTTTGTCAGTTCATGATATCTTCCTCACCCTTTGTGCTTCACACATTCACTGCATACAGGTACCAACCACTATCTCATTTTTGTACTATTTTTGTACCACATTGTAGATGCAGTGCTGATGATGTTTGACATAGCGTATATAATCCTGACTCATTTTTCAAAATTTTGTTTTTCTTTGGAATAAGCGTTAAACTTATCAAAGATTTTGCAAAGTACACAAACTCCATAGATTTTGGTATTTGGAGGGACCCGTCTAGGATGTCAGATCTCAATCTTAAGTGAAAAACCTGCTTTTTAGTGTTCAATGACGGTTTCTATAACGATATAGTTAGTCAAAAAGTCAAAAACTCACACGATAGGATAAGATACTTTACCATGTACCTAGAATGACGTCCCTATGTACTGCCATGAAAAAATCGCGAGCTCTACCCGGGCAGTAATTTCCCGGTACACTTTGCCCAAATAAGGTAAGGTGCGGGAATTTTGGATTCCTTTCTTTCCGGTTGCTATGCGAGTTGCAAAACTTATTGGCATCTTGGACGTGTACGCTATCGTGGAAGCCGACGATATTGAATAGCGACTCCAGGAAATTCCTCCCAAAATCTTAAACAGTAGATAGTAGTTTAGCGCCATCACCATACACACGCAGTGGTTCATGGGACAATTACTTACAATGCACTTCTAAAACACACTCGTTCAATTCCTTCCACGGATGAAGAGAAAGTTTCACAGAATGATTGTTGATTGTATACGTATCTTTTCAACACATGTTATCAGACCCAGGCAAGACAGGTATGTATGTCAATACTAACACTGATCTAATTTGATATTCACGGTAATCGAACTTTTACTTCGTGCCGTCCAACCGTACTATCATAATCACTATAAGAATTAAGGCAACTGTGTACACATACTAAGGAGGAACTTAGAAATTACTTTCTTTACTTATATTCCATTCCATGTTCCTCTTGAATTTATATATACAAGACACGTTCTTTTGCACAGCATTCATAGTGCAACAGAAACTGGTAGAGAGATAGTGGCAAAATAGCAAATTTGATAGAAAATGGCTAAAATAACGATAAGACTAGTTATTGTTATTACTATAACTATGCTACATGTTTCATTATCCTATCTAACGATTGCCACTCAATAGAGTATAAACAGGGTAACCATGATGGAATGAAATTGGAATAGACACGTCGTCTCTTTGTTTCAATATTACGGTGTCCCACAGGCCACAAGGTTAGAAGTCACCATATGTTACAACGGTTAATGTAAAGAAGGCAATGTGTAATAAGTGTCAGTTGCATTGGGCTACATTTTGTAGTGAGAACACGAAGACAATCATACCTACATACTAACATACATGTACATAAACTTTAAACATTGAATGTGTGACAAACTAAGAATACTCATATTTTGTCTATAGCAGTCTCTGAGTATCCCGAGAGAAAATTAGCGGCGAGGATAAGGCGTAAGTTGGGTTGTTTGAAAATACTTAAATGCTTACTGTAATTAACTCGTATGTTTGATGTATTCTCTTAGATTTTTTTAGAAACACAGGGTATGACAAATGTGCTTATTTCATCGGTTTGATATTCCTGTTAACACACATCGATTTACTAGGTACCTCACGTGACTAAATAACCATTATCCATCAATTAAGCTTACGTTCACAACAAAGTGTCATGAACAAACGTGCCATCTTGTATATGAATCAATGAATATTGCAGGACAACACTGAGTGTCAATTGGAATTATTACGTTCGTAAAATATCTTTCCGTACGTGCAAATAATACATGTGCCCATTTACACATTGAATAGTCGTCATTATTGTAGCAATACTGTAGGGCAAGCTGCCTGAACTTTTCATTCGTAAGCTGTCTGACCTTTTCATGTGGAACGAGAGTTAAAATGTCAGTGATCAACTATCTATAGGTTGAAATGGCACAAATTGGGTTTATAAAGTTTTACTCGTCAAAATACTTCAATAAAACTACATCCCGGTATAATATTTGTTTTTTTAATAATGTATATTGATAATGTCAATGTATGTCTTCTAAAAAATTACAGTTGTCTTCTGGCATTGTCAGAACAATTGTGACTACATCGTAGGAGTTTCCTGAACAGTCTTGATACGATGATTAATTACGTTGACGGATCGTTTATGGATTATATCTAAATGTAAGGGTTGAGTTCAGGCAATTGCGAGTGAAGATTAGGTATGCTTCATTAAATACAATGCCATAAGAGTACCTTTTAAATATGTAGCAAAAGCTACGCCCAAATACGTATAAACTCAGCTTGTGCCCCTTTAACCTTGAGTAATAAAAGATAAAACAAGGCCGTCTGAAAATTGCAATATCATGATGAAAACATAGGATGGGAAGATGAACGACTTCAAATGATTATTACTCACTGAGGGTTGGAAAATACTTCGAACATTAAAACAATGAATATATAAGTGTGTTAATTTTAGAACTAATACAATAATTCAAATATGTGTTATTAAAAGAAGAAATATTTGAAATACGTTTGAGGATTACCAAGAACATTGCATATGATAACAGTATAAACTACTTGCTATTTGTTTACAATTTGTTGGTATGGGGATATGCCCAGCTTTGACCTTCCAATTCAGTCGAATTATTGCCCGATATTACAGTGAGCTGGCCCAAAGTTCAGTTTGGTAGAAGTGTATGTGTTATTTATTATGGCTTAGATGAACATATGATAGGCCAATGTGATGTTAGCTAGTTTTATGAATGATTTCAGACAGTTAAGTGACTGTTAAATCAATTATTATTCACTTCGTTAAACCATAAGAATGAGATTCATTTCTAAATCATTCTCAAATTAAGGTTCAGAATCAAAGATTAACAATGCAGGCGTCCTTTAACTTCCGTGATTAAGCAGGCATGTATGCTTTGTTATTGTATTTCTGTATAACTGAACTAGATCACACTACTATGGATTATAGAAGATATAAAACAATACATTTCACATTGTACACTGCTATAATCATAATATGGCAAAACATTAGATGTGTATTATATATGATACTCCAAACGTATACGAATATAATAAAGTATTTGTATAGCATCATTATCCATGGATAAACATGTGACCAAAAACGCTAAGTATAGAGTATAATGACTATTAAAACAAAAAAGTTAAAAGTTTTGATAAAATATTTAAAATAAAAACCAATGAAACTACATTGAAAATACAGTCATGATAATAAAATGCTATTTTAAAGAGGCGAGTCTTGAGTTGAGATTAAAAAATTGCTAAGCTTGGCGAGAACGGATTTTGAGAGAGAGGTTGTTCCGCAGAATGAGTGCCATCACACTATAAGAACGATCGCCATGTTTTTTGTGCGTGATATAATTGTACAGAGTTTATAATGATTGGCTGGCCTGAAATTGCGAGTTGGAATGTATAAAGAATCATATAAGATAAGTAGCTTGGAGAAAGGGAATATATGCACTTAAATATATTAGCTAAAATCTTTTCAATAATTCGAGGCAACCATTGCAATCGATGTAAGACTGAAGTGTATACTAACTTTTGAGCGAGTTGCAATTCTAGTAGGAATGTTCTGAATGCGGTTGATTAAGTGCTTTGGGAGACCATATTACAGAGTTACAAGAATCATTGCTGGATGTGACAAAGGCATGAATCGGTTTCTCAGCTGCAGATGACCTCGACCAAGTGCAATACAGCGTATCTGTGGCAAAAGACATTGCATGTATAAAGATGCGAATTATTTGACAATGTGCTATTAATCTGTAGACTCTGCTCTTTTTTGGATGTTATATATTTACAAAAATAGCAAACTATTCGCATAACTATTTTAAAACAACAACAATAATGACGATTGAAATATTTTATTTTGAAATATGCATGTAAGTGCCCTCAAATTAGAACTGTAGCTATATAGATGTAACCAATATACATATATATATATATATATATATATATATATATATATATATATATATATATATATATATATATATATATATATATATATATATATATATATATATATATATATGAAGTCAGTGGTAAGATTTGTCCGTAGTACAGTGCTCGATACGTCTGCCCGCAGAGCGGAGTATGTATATATATATATATATATATTAATAAGTATTTGCTTGGCGACTATGGTAATATTTACTGTCAAAACGTTCATTCAACATAAAGTGTAAATCAGAAGGAACGTGGTCAAAATACATCGCTGTATTGAAGTTATAATGACTATGGAGAAGTTAATTAAATTCAAGTTTATAGCTATTATCATACTGTTTATTAAATGCAAACTGTTTTTATATACCCGATAGGCACTTTCATATTCATTTCGCACCGGTTTTAACCTTCGTTTTGTACTCCGTGCAGGTGTGTGAATGATATGCATATGACACTAACTGATGAGCAGAAATTGCTCAAAGTAACTAAAGAATTGTAGGACACTAGGAAGGGAATTCAAATAAATATGACCATTACATAATTATATCAAACAGTGATAAGATTTAAATGTGACACCCCACACTGTCTCTAAAGTGTTCACATTCATTGATTTTCAATGATACATCGGCACTCCAAGAGTTACGTGGTCAAACCAAAGTGCGTTTGTAGCAAAGTTCGGGCAATAGCCCTACATCCTCGAACTGAAAAACCCTTACTTGGGCCGTAATTATTGATTTTTTCATCATCATCATCATCATCATCATCATCATCATCATCATCATCATCATCATCATCATCATCATCATCATCATCATCATCATCATCATTTTGATCAAATTATTCCATTTGAATTAACTGATATCATCAAGTTTACTATAGCTAAATACAACTTATTGTAAATGCACGAGGGTGTTTACCCTTGAAAGACTGACTGACATTCAAATTACAGAACGATAGCTTTGTTTTATATCAAATAACTATCAAATGACTACCTCGGGAATATTTGACTGTGTGGAAAAATTAGACTATCCTTGGTTACTTGAATTATCATTCTATGCCTTCTTTAGACGAGTTGTAACACTTCATTGGGTACCTCAATCCATCATTTGCTTGAGCTGTTATCTAATCTGCTCAATCTGCCAACAAGAAAAAGCTTCTTTAACATTCTGTTTTCTATATTCACGCGGATTATTTTAATTCTGACCTCGTCTAGAAAAAAACAGGCGTATTGATTTAGGCTTAGAAAACGAGTCGAGAGGAATTGATCAAGTGTCGGGATTATGATGACAGAACGAGAGCATGACTATTGTTTTCTCCTTAAGGATAGTAAATTATGATGACTCTAAGAAAGCATAGGCATTTTTTGAAATGTTGGGACACGAGATGTAAGGTAAATACAGAATTCATTGATTTTCTTTTTTGTGACTCTTGAGATCTAGACAGAAACTATTACGGTTGAGCGATACTATTCTTCAAACAATTCGATCACAGGTCTATTAATCTCCTGGATTGCATTTTGTCAAAACAAGATGCAATTAACAGTTTCAAACAAAATGATACTTGCTAGATTTCGAAACGTGCTCACAAAGCGTAGAGCTGACATGGTTCGTATTAGTTTTGTTACAACAAATAACCTCATACGGTAGTTTAGATAGTTAAAGATGTATAATCCGCTCAGGCTTTCTGTGGTTTTACCAGGTAAAATTCGTTATACTCAAGCAATTTTGATGACATACAGTCGAAAAGGTCGCTGTATAAACAACAAAATAGACACGTATAAATAGGTGCACCTGTAAGCAAATAATCAGTTATGGAAATCGCAATTTTCTTGTACAAACATATGTTCACCATTTACGTTCTAGCTAAATCGTACACAGGCAGAGGTGACATCCACGCTTCTATGCATTTGTATAGGCAGCTTCACGAATGATGATCGACCAGTATGGTTTGCCCGTTCCATTTTAATCCAAGACATGCTTTGAAAGTTCAGTACAGTTCTCGTAACTCTTAAACATATAAGTATGAACGAATCCGTGTAGATAAACATTTAACGCACTTTGAAATTGTTTTCTGTTAAACCGAGAGTTGTTGAATGTCCTTATTATCCGTCTTAACATTGGTACCAAGTCTGTAGATTATGTTAGTGACAAGACATTTGTCTTCAGGGGGGGGACACGCATCTTTGTTTCGTCAGCTATGGGCTACACATTCCACGCTAAGTTTGGACATGTATGATGTTTAGTACTTGCATTTCATCAATTACCTACAATGTATTAAAACTTAATGAACTTTAAAATATTATCAAATTTAATATTACAAGATCAAAAAGGTTAATTGCTATGATCGTTTACATTTTTCATCTCTAAAGGCACATTAAATATTTAATCAAGGTTCATCAAATAAACCTGCGTAGTGGTGATGCACAGTAAAAAGACTCAGTATGACTTTACCTGAGATGGTACAATTACGTACCCTGTACGAATTCCGCTGACAATGTAGGAGGCAATTACTGTATAGAACCCATTCACAATATATCGTCACAGCACAACCTCCTCCTTATACTAATCAAATACAGACGGACTAAACATAACTGGATTAAACGTTTGAACCATTAGGACACTGGAAGACTGTCTGATTTTATTAACAATGGGAATACTCTCTCGTGAATGAACAACTGCGAGTCAGCGACAAATATAACGAATGGACGCAATACGATCGAATTCCTCATTTCAACTCCTCATTTGCCAAGGCAATGTAATTCACTGCTATACTGTTATAGAATGGATAACCTGTATGTGACGAAAATGATATCATGCAGGGACCATACAACTTCTTATACTTAGTACAGACTTTAGCATATTTAAGTTTCGTACGATTAAAAAAAATGAAATATACCTTGAACAGATTGAATCTCACATGACAAACATTGGTGTTTGAAAAGACTGACATGAAATTATCTCCCAACTGACACTTGTAAATGATCACATGGTAGATGTGTATATGCAATCGAAGAATACAATATATGGTCATTTGTCAAGACACTAGCGATTATACCTTATAAAGGCGCAAAATCAACTATATTGGGTTGATTATTACATATTGGGGTGATACAGCTTCTCTGAAATCGCAAGTAATTGTAGGTGATGCAAAATTATCATGAAATGATTCTTTAGAACCCCTAGTATAGTGTGTGAACATGTCTATATTTTCTGGAGTGGCATTCCCCTTTAATGTATGTACCAAATTATATTGAACTTGAAGTATGCATTCCAAACATGTAGCCTAACTACTAAAAATCATTAGTTATGCAAATGACTAATTAATACTCATAGGATATTTACCAAAATCTAATGAGTTTTTGTCATTACTATAATTACGGAAAATGTGTGGCAGGTTTCATTAGAAGCGATGAAGCAGTTTTTGAGATATTTTGTCCACAGAGACAGTCAAATACACATACAGACACACGGTCCGACATAAATATAACATAACCTTCCCTTTTATGGGAAGTAAATGGCACCTTGTAGAAAATAATAAGAAGTAATAATAAAACTTTAAAAATAAAACAAAAATAAAATACGAGGCCGATTTCAAATCCCTCTGGTACTGTAACATTTAACGACTCCGTCCATGCATAGAAAGGTTGCTTGTAATTTGTGTCGTGAGCGGGAGGGCACTTTTTCATTTTGTCAAAACAAGATGCAATTAACAGTTTCAAACAAAATGATACTTGCTAGATTTCGAAACGTGCTCACAAAGCGTAGAGCTGACATGGTTCGTATTAGTTTTGTTACAACAAATAACCTCATACGGTAGTTTAGATAGTTAAAGATGTATAATCCGCACAGTCTTTCTGTGGTTTTACCAGGTAAAATTCGTTATACTCAAGCAATTTTGATGACATACAGTCGAAAAGGTCGCTGTATAAACAACAAAATAGACACGTATAAATAGGTGCACCTGTAAGCAAATAATCAGTTTTGGAAATCGCAATTTTCTTGTACAAACATATGTTCACCATTTACGTTCTAGCTAAATCGTACACAGGCAGAGGTGACATCCACGCTTCTATGCATTTGTATAGGCGGCTTCACGAATGACGATCGACCAGTATGGTTTGCCCATTCCATTTTAATCCAAGACATGTTTTGAAAGTTCAGTACAGTTCTCGTAACTCTTAAACATATAAGTATGAACGAATTCGTGTAGATAAATATTTAACGCACTTTGAAATTGTTTTCTGTTAAACCGAGAGTTGTTGAATGTCCTTATTATCCGTCTTAACATTGTCACCAAGTCTGTAGATTATGTTAGTGACAAGACATTTGTCTTCAGTGGGGGGGGGGGGGGGACACGCATCTTTGTTTCGTCAGCTATGGGCTACACATTCCACGCTAAGTTTGGACATGTATGATGTTTAGTACTTGCATTTCATCAATTACCTACAATGTATTAAAACTTAATGAATTTGAAAATATTGTCAAATTTAATATTACAAGATCAAAAAGGTTAATTGCTATGATCGTTTACATTTTTCATCTCTAAAGGCACATTATATATTTAATCAAAAGGTTCATCAAATAAACCTGCGTAGTGGTGATGCTCAGTAAAAAGACTCAGTATGACTTTACCTGAGATGGTACAATTACGTACCCTGTACGAATTCCGCTGACAATGTAGGAGGCAATTACTGTATAGAATCCATTCACAATATATCGTCACAGCACAACCTCCTCCTTATACTAATCAAATACAGACGGACTAAACATAACTAGATTAAACGTTTGAACCATTAGGACACTGGAAGACTGTCTGATTGTATTAACAATGGGAATACTCTCTCGTGAATGAACAACTGCGAGTCAGCGACAAATATAACGAATGGACGCAATACGATCGAATTCCTCATTTCAACTCCTCATTTGCCAAGGCAATGTAATTCACTGCTATACTGTTATAGAATGGACCGGATAACCTGTATGTGACGAAAATGATATCATGCAGGGACCATACAACTTCTTATACTTAGCACAGACTTTAGCATATTTAAGTTTCGTACGATTAAAAAATTGAAATATAAGAGATACACCACCTTGAACAGATTGAATCTCACATGACAAATATTGGTGTTTGAAAAGACTGACATGAAATTATCTCCCAACTGAAACTTGTGAATGATCACAGGGTAGATGTGTAGATACAATCGAAGAATACAATATATGGTCATTTGTCAAGACACTAGCGATTATACCTTATAAAGGCGCAAAATCAACTTGATGCTTCTCTGAAATCGCAAGTACTTGTAGGTGATGCAAAATTATCATGAAACGATTCTTTAGAACCCCTAGTGTGTGAAAATGTCTATATTTCCTGGAGTGGCATTCCCCTTTAATGTATGTACCAAATTATATTGAACTTGAAGTATGCATTCCAAACATGTAGCCTAACTACTAAAAATCATTAGTTATGCAAATGACTAATTAATACTCATAGGATATTTACCAAAATCTAATGAGTTGTTGTCATTAAAATAATTACGGAAAATGTGTGGCAGGTTTCATTAGAATCGATGAAGTAGTTTTTGAGATATTTTGTCCACAGAGAGACAGTCAAACACACATACATACAGACACACGGACCGACATAAATATAACCTTCCCTTTTATGGGAAGTAAATGGCACCTTGTAGAAAATAATAAGAAGTAATAATAAAACTTTAAAAATAAAACAAAAATAAAATACGAGGCCGATTTCAAATCCCTCTGGTACTGTAACATTTAACGACTCCGTCCATGCATAGAAAGGTTGCTTGTAATTTGTGTCGTGAGCGGGGGGGGGGGGGGCACTTTTTCATTTTAAAATTTAAGGGAGGACTGTACCAAACATTACCGTCCAATATTTGGGTCGCGATCAGGATAGGTGTTGGCAACTAGCTGGGGAGAGTGCAGTGAAGGGAGAGTTGTAGAGGGAGGGGGATAGTCACAAATGACCTCGGAAGGAGAGGGAAATTGCAGTAAGAAACCCAGAGAGGGCATGTTCAACCCATTGGAAGTAGGGGTACGTATTACTCAATGTCACTTCTGTAATATGTAATATGAAATTATGTGATATAACATGTAATAATATATGTATAAACTCTATTACACAAAACATATATATTGAATTTGTTACATTTTTGTAAATTGATTCTTTGGTTGACTGCAGTGATAACCACTTTGGGAAGATCTAGAGAAATCGAGTAAAATGTGTGATGGTTTCTGCCGGATAACCTGCAGTGTGTATGTTTTTGGGTGCATTTTTGCCGAGTATCAAACGGTCTTGTAAAGCCTAGCTTGTTTAGGGACCGTTCACTATGACAGGGGGTGGGTGAAAAATTGCTAAACATTTGTTTTCAGGTACCCCCCCCCCTTTTCTTTGCGCAGTTGAGGCTGTTAGGACCCTCCTACTCTAAGGGGGAAACTTTCCAACTCCACCCCACTATAACATAATGTTGCCATATATTTATGCAAATTCAATTCTGACGCCAGTCTATAGCATCATTTCGTTTAAGACAGAATGTCCATGCAAAAACATATATTTTTTTCAAAAGTGAAGTTGATTAACAAAATAGTCTAGTCTCTTTTTTAATCTATCAAAATAGTTCCAGTTGGCGTATATTTTAAGTCAGTACCGAAATAAACGAACCGCTACGTCATCATGACTTTCTCTATTGAAAACTATGTCACAATATATACATGTATCTTGTCCTTTCCATCTTTTGGAAGTTGTACCTTCGGGGGAGGTAGCAAACCCGTCATAATGGTGAACAAATTACTAAACTTCCCATTCTTCCTGTTGAATGTTGGATTTCATCCAACACTGTGACATTGAAATTATAACGCATTCTACTATAGTTCAAAGACAAACTTAACCTATTCTGTGTTTATGGAGTGTTATCACATATATTTCACAATATCACACTGAAAATAGTGCCAGGAAATTCGAATAATAGAAGATTTGCCAAGGTTGGATGAATTCACTTTTTATTCTAATGAAATAGCATAATCTACTTACAGGTGACATATTGATTCAATTCTGTGCATTGGTATGACGATCACTGTATATTCACGGGTGTTTTAGGTTAGAAAAATTAATATCATCAACGATGGTATCTGGTTGTATAGTTCCCAACTATCTGGAATTGGGTCTAGGGATTCCAAACAGGACGTCAAAGAATCTAAAAGTCCCTTATGATTACTCCACTTTATATTTATCCATTAGGCGTCTCTATGCTATAACAACATATTCTGAACGTCAAATAACATAATAATGAAATATCTTCATTATAAAAACATCGTGGGAGACTCATCTATACTTATGAAAATTAACTGAACTATTTGACATTCAAGAAGTGTGTATATTCAAACAGAGCATGATAGTTGAAAACAAAATACGCACTGAAATGTACCACCAGGCTTCAACGAACATTACGGCAAACAGTTACATCAACAAGCATTTAGAACATGTAATACTACGCATTGTTATAGCTGATGTATGTAGCAAGCATTTAGAACATGTGCGCATTGTTATAGTTTACGTATGTACCAAATTATATTGATTTTGAAAGGTGTATTCTTAAGACAAAGCAGAACTATGTTTGGTTATGTTTGAATTATGTACCAAATTATATTGAACTTGAAGTGTACATTTTAAAGATATAGGCTGAAAATAATTAATTTGCAAATGTGTCATTACATCAATAACATGTGTAAAACTTTTTGTTTAATTTTGCACCTAGTTTACTTAGTATTCAGCGAAGGTTAAGTGATTAGGTAAGACTAATGTAGAATAAGTTTAAAACATTTCTTTTTGCTGAAAAACGCAATTTATTCTGTAGGTTGTTATTCACGGTCTACGCAAACTACATCATCAACTTACCGTGCCTTCGTAATCGGACTGGAGATTTTAGTTTTTAGAAGGCAACATATAACGAGTGATGAAACACTTAAAATGTTAGAATTCACTTCCCGTCGTGTCTAGTTCATTTCGATGGCAAAAAGTAATCATACTGTCTAATGCTGTAGGGATTCCCACTCCGGCAGAACATGTGATAACAATTTAATGGAAAATTTGATTTGTCTTTTGCTACAGTGGCATCTATTATATGACGTTTACAATAGCTTTGAAATATTCATTATTGGTAAATGCACTTAGTATGTCTGTGTCGATGCAATGACGTATCTAAAGTGTATAGGACCACATACACCTATTTGATTTAAATCGTTGTCATAAACTTCACCTTGAAAATGCAGGTTTTGTCAAAGCATGCGAACAGCTATATAAAATCTGCAATAAAACTCACCCTGTCACCAATTTCAGTGTGATCCACTTTCTACCAACTGTTCTCTGTGAATACAAAGTGGGGGCATAGCACTTTTGCTATGCTTATTATAATGTAGTTCCCGGGAGCGATTGTAAATATGCAACTCAAATGCACGAATAGTTACAGAAGGTAGCGCTGGACACTGTGGTTTCCACTTTTTGCGAAATCGACTAACTTTGGATATACAGTTAAAATCACTTAAACAGCAAATTGGGTATAGGTTAAGGTTGACCAAGGTATTATATGAGTTTGTAGAATTAGTGTTGTGTGATGTATTTGACAAGTATAACTTAGATGTCATAAGGACATGTATTTTAAAGTTAATGCGAAGATATAATGTTATTGATCACGATCAGTGCCTAAAGTGAACGTTCTGCTAGATTGAGAGATGTTTCACGCATTGTCATACTGTTAATAACACAGGAACACCTATGAAAACAAACTCAGAATCATGCTTTCTGCGTATATGATGGAGTTCAGCACGTATTGTTACAGTATTGCTTCAACTTCAAGAAGAGAACACCATTATGACGAGTAGATACTGAGAGTTGTGGTAAAGAACATATCCGCATATATATGCATCTCTTCCCATTTACCTGATATTATCTTTGAAGCTCTGATCGTATCTATGTAACGTCGTAAGGGCTTTTACTTTCAATTTAATACTATGTGCTATCGTCTATCTGTCACTGTGAAATAGCCGCTTAGTCTTGTTTGACATAACCATATAAAGGTATTAGTATGCCCTGATAAGCCTTGTGTTCTAGGGAATCAGAGAGAAATGTAATGCAACCCCAGAAGTAATGGCTTGTATTGGAAAATGATAACGATTTATATGCAGTTGGACGTCATTATGACATGATTCGATAGTAAAAACTCTCTCTGCTTACAATATGCCTATGCCATGGCAATCTTTTCCTGACAATAGTGAACATCTGAACGACCATCGTCGTCCAATATATCACGTGATGAATGTTTAAGGTCTACTTCGAATTGTTTTATTGGGTTTCATTGTTGACTATGACTTTTGATATTCATTTAAAGGCAAAGGTACACACTTACGAAGTTGCACATATGCTTCAATATAGGCTCTCTACACGATTTGCCAAAAACTAGCTTTTTCTATCATTTACTGATATCGATTCGTAATATCTCGGTATACAAACCGAATAACTCATTTTAAGTCATACACAGGTTCGAAATTATTTGAAAATTTCACAACCAATTTCTGCAAAGATAAAATCAATATGCTTTCGTTTGAAAGAGTTCAGACACAGCTTTGCCCAGTATTATATCCCTTGTTGCAAGGTATTGCATTTCTGATGAAAAATTCGTTCATGATGTGCAATGGAACACGTTATGTTATCATTAATATTAAATATCATTATCATTCTCTTAGACTATGAGATTATAGAATACGTTACGATCACTTCAAAACGTGTTTAGTTTAGAATATTTTATGATATAGCAATAACAAAATAATTTATCTCATTATATATACAAAGCCGTGATAAAAGTAAAGTAGGCATATGGATGAGAATTGCGTATTTAATTTGGATTTTTAATTAATAAAACAACTCAACGAATTGCAAAACACTAAAAACTGTTGTAAAATGTGTGTTACTGTACAATAACAAAACCTTTTACGTTTTTTTTTCATTTTTTTGCAATTTATTGCGTTACAAACAATGACTAATGATATATGCTATTCACATTGTTTTTTCAAGTAGAAGAGCATAGTGAAGTTGTTTTATAAAACTAAATACCCAATTTTAAATTCATATGCCCACTTTAAAGTGCCCATCTGGACTCATCCAAAGCAAACTATTTACTATGTTAAGATCATAAACCCTTTCTTGAATAATCCACCATGAATTTCCCACCACGTTTTAAAAAAGGTGCACTTGAATCTTTGATACAAAATGACAATTGATCAAAAATCTCATGGACGTTGTCACCAACAGACCTTCTTACTGTCGGCATTAATAGATACCCATACAAATTTGTATACTTAGGGACAATATATTCAATGTGAATTAAAAGCTCCAGATCAAAAGGACGGAGTGATTAATCCATATGGCAACCCTAAATATGTTCTTGGCCATGTACTGCAGTACAAATCCTCCGAGAATTGAAATACACACTAAAATTAATCATATAGAAATTCTTTCATCCCTAACCATATGATCTAATATATATACATGTAAAATCCAGTACAGGTTCATACCGGTTACAAGCAAGTGAATAGTAATGTTACTTGTAATGATAATATACTTATAATTGTCACGGTGTAATACAGGTGGTTCTCATCGCTTTGAAACGAAGAAACCTTTGCTCAGGTCACTCTTTTGAATGAATTGGGGGAGAAAGATCTTACAATGTAGTAAGATCGTGGGTGGTATTGATGGCATGATTTATAGCGGATATAGCTAAGAACTAAACTAAAAGAAATGCTTTGTATGAAAGCGACACTTTCGGCAGGGATTCCTGACAAATCGTATTAACGTAAATATATCCACTAAGGCTACAGTAGTACTCATATTGCACCTATATCACATATATTATTACTATGCAGCAAACACAACGTGTTATAATGACTTGAACAGGATAATGTTAAATTTTCACACTTGACTGCATTCACAATTCTAAACAGTAATAAAGCATAATAAAGTCGTCTTTGAGTGGATATCAAGTATCACGTAAAACAGCAGACCACTGACAGTTCTACTGTTATAAATGAATACAGAACAGGGTGTTTTGAGGTTTTGACCACTGTACCATGTATATATATATAACATCTATACTTTTAAGTGGAGAGACTTCGCGTTGCGATATTTCTTTAAATCGATGCTTTAAAAATCACAAAATCTGTGCACTAGCGGCCGTAATTAATTCTAGTAGATATTTCTCATGACATGACCTGACCAACCCTATATTTCTTCCATTTGGCGAAATAATAAAAAAAATCAACGCCCTCTACGGTAGGATTACAAAAAAGTCACAACGTTACTAATTGTATGATGGCGACAAAACGCGTATATGAACGAAGTATGATCGTGTATTGCTAAAAGCGGGAACTCTAATTAAACCACAGTGGGCAGCGAGCATGTAACTGATTGATCGATCGATCGATCGGTTGATTTATTGATTGATTGATTGATTGATTATTTTGTTGAATGACTGATCGATTGAATGATCAATTTTTGAGGTGCAATATAACTTATTTTGTGTGATATTGATCAATTCACTGAGTTTTAAAACTACTTCTTTTTCTTTCCCTGGTTACTTTGCTCTCAGCTATATATATCTCTCAGACCAGTAAGGAAGTTTTTTCCTTACTAGTTTATGCATGGTTGAATGTTTGTCCAGTGTGATAATCTCCCAGCAGATGAGAGATAAAGCAAACTGTTAATGTAAGTGATCTCTCGCCAATTATAAGATTGGGAATGTTTTAATATAGATAAGATGAGAAGAATGGACAAGGCGTCTTTATTTAGTCAATAAAGAAAAGAGAGAATTACATACAGCCTCAGACTGCTAGTGGTCTGAGATATATATATAGCTGAGAACAAAGTAACCAGGGAAAGAAAAAGAAGTAGTTTTAAAACTGAATTGATCAATATCACACACAATATAAGTTATATTGCACCACAAAAATTGATCATTCAAACGATCAACAACCAAATAATAAATCAATAAATCAACCGATCGAATGATCGATCAATCAGTTACATGCTCGCTGCCCCCTGTGATTAAACAAATGGTTCAAAGTGTCATGCTGACTTTACCTGTTACAGGTCAGTCAAACTGTTAAAGTAGGATTATAAATTGAAAGTTACACTTACTTACACTTTTAAACTAAAACAAAATAACAAAATAACAAATTAACTGACACTTTAAGGCGAGAAACGATGTATTACAAAGAGAAACATAGAACTAACTAAGGCAGCCCCTATTATTATGTGCATAGCAGTGACAGACATTATAGATTATACGATGGTTCAAAGTGTCTTGGCCACAGGCGTAATTTGTCGAGTTGTTGTTTTGCTCCATGAAGATCACTGTACAGAGACATTATAATTTGTGATGAACGGTCAACAAACAAACATCCTTTCGATTAATTGTAAGGTGTGGTCAATGGAAGAAAATTAAAAAGGTTATTATTGTTTTTGAAATTCTTAACTTTAAGACCGTTAGTTATATATTACACATACAACAAACAAACAAACCGATGGATTACTGAGGTTACGTCGAAATATCAGTTTGCATACGAACATGTACCTGTATACTCTTGTCGACTGCTTCAATAAGAATGATAATGATGGATGGCCTAATTAAGTCAGGCCCATTCTACATATCACGCTATCAAGGGCTGCCATGGAACCTATGGCGCTATGCCAATACACCGAACATTACTCAGAAAATCGGCTGAACTACCACACTTGTGACAAGTAGATGTATTGCCTGTAATAACGTGCATTCATGAATCAGTCATTTAGGCATCCTATTACAATAGCAATTAATGTAACTCCTGCGACTATAAAATGCATCCCTTAGTATCAAAACGGCCGTATTAATATTTATTTATGTAATATTTTATATCACTATGAATCGCTTGACCAATTAATCAACTTTCGAACATGTTTGGTAATCACTTTTGAAAATACATTTACATTTTTTTATTTGTATAATTATTTTCATCTGTATCTGTTCCTTCAGAATGAATATCGATGTAAAAATTGAATTTATAGGTTGATATTTATTTTGTTTAAAATATAATCTTAAAACAACTCCATGTTAGCACAGTCACAGTCTCAGACTTGTACTTTGATAAAGCGACATTAGTCTACATGTACGTTATCTGTCAAATTGTCTTGGTATCAATATACTGAGTTTAAGACATACCGATAAACATATTTGTAACGTGTTGATTCTTACCTTATATTGACACTTTCATGTTACTAGAGTATAATCATTTTACCTCGTCAGTGATCAGTGTCCTAGCAATTCAATACTCATCCTTATGGTTACCCAGGTTTCCATGTGAGAGGTGTCAAACACGTGGCATGATTTCTCATTTATTGCACCCATGCTCTAATCACATTTAAAAGCAGACTATTACACTGGTCAACAATTAGGCTAACGAATTCAGATATATTATGGAAACAACAATTGATAGCATTGCACAAAATAATTTTGCATGCAGTAAAGTACGACCAAACCATTCCATTATAATGATTTCCAAACATATAGCAGTCATTGAATCGCTAATTGCATTATTTCTTACAATGTGTTAGTCATCGCCCACATTCCTGTAATAAAGGGGTTAACGTTTTACCGGCGTTTTTCAAGGTGATAATTAGGTAATGGAAGGAGAAAAACCACAACGTTATATGGCGTAAACAGACTTTTGTCTGGAGTAACAGAGTGGCATAGGAATATGATCGTCAAAGCGCACACACACCCACATCCACACCACACGCACAAGCACACCCACCCAGTCATTGTTCGACTCGTGTGGCGACATTGAGTACTAGTAAGTAGACAGGGACTTCATATAACACACACTGTCAGATTACTCTCTTATTGGATACGTTATCATTTTCACTATGTAATTTCAAATTCAGGTCATGTCCTAAGGGACATGATAAAATGGCAGCTTTTCTAACATTTCGGTGTTCGACAACATGTGTCGATTCTCTAGACAGCCTCATGGATCTTGCTGATTGGTGAAAAAAATGTTAGAATAGTACAGGGAATATAATTTCATAACAGGCATCATTCCGCCTTACCCACTCATGGGTAGATAACAGATACAATGAACCCCAATATCCGTGTATACGTCAATTCTATTTCCGAAAAGGTCATTACATCGAAATTGGTATGCCCAGTTGTACGTATAGTAAACATTAATCCTCATAGTGCCAAAGCAGATCACATTAAGACGATTACACATGTAAAAGACATGTTGTTTCGGATACAAGGCGATATGCGATATACACGTCACATTGGATTTAGTACTGTTATTGGTGGACTAGTTCATTGGATATTCAAATGTTACAAGTGCTCCTTTTATGTAGGTGTTTCGTGGCCATATCAAAACTGATATGTTAGGTAGACAAGGCTCATTTACTGTACATTAAGATGATTGTATTTGTTAAGCTCGATAAATGCGATACTCGTAAGTATACCCATTTATTTCTCTAGTAAGTCAAGATATTACGGTTCCTTCATCATTTAACAAATTTGACAAAACACCCTAATCGTATTTTCTTGTTACATGA
This sequence comes from Glandiceps talaboti, assembly GCF_964340395.1. NCBI lineage: Eukaryota > Metazoa > Hemichordata > Enteropneusta > Spengelidae > Glandiceps > Glandiceps talaboti. The sequence continues at coordinate 11,249,401 of NC_135549.1, forward strand.
AAATTGCATATATTTATTTATCTATTGCATGGTTTATTCTTTATTGAGGTGGTGCTCAACTAAAGACTGATGCCATGACGTTTTGCTTGTAGACACTGGGCGAATGCGTGGATTCAGTAGTATAAAATTCAAAGTGATCTTGTTACATATGGAATTGATTGATGCATTGACGTCAAACGAGGAGACATTTACCGCGCATTGACTCTTTCATAGGTAACCCTCAAATGTCACCATTAACGCATACCTATGGTGTGTGTGTGTGTGTGGGGGGGGGGGGTGTCGGTTGTCGGTGTATGTATGTATGTATGTATGTATGTATGTATGTATGTATGTATGTATGTATGTATGTATTTGGGTTGGTGTGTGGATGGGATGAGGTGGAGCTGATACTCAGTACTTGAAAACGTACATATTTTTATGCTTGATGTATATATCAGTTTTCAAGAGAAAAATTAACGAGAAATCTCAGATGGCAATTCATTAATATTCGGTTTATACGTGTATAACCCCCCGGTGGTCTACGTTAATATAACACAGTATGTAGAACAGATTTGAAATTGATAATCAAGGACAGTAATTTAACGATGTAATTTCTCCATGTCCTCAGCGAGCAATAAATCGTCCTTTTTATTTACATTTCAGAACGAAGCGTGGAACTCTATAATCAGGGTTGTAACTATATGAAGTTTCTCACAACGAGTGTGATCACACACTTCTAGTAATTAAGGGAAACATATATTATATATATCTCCAGTGACAAGGTAGGTAATTAAGTCATACCAGATGTCGATTCATTTAGATGGCAATTTCATATCCCCTGTAATATTTTATGAGAAACTTGGTGTACTTATCTGTAGATTATCTTGACATGTAGGCACCATACACTATATGACCCATTCGAAGTATATGCCATGCGACAGTGTCATAGAATTGTCATGTTTTCAATACCAGGACTTATTCTCCATCTCACTTCAATTGAATTTTTATATAATATACATGATGTATTGTTCTTTACCCGTAATCGTTAATTATGTCAGTATTTGCTTATGTCGTACATTCGTGTGACTCTGTACCTAGTCGACGTTATGAAAAATGTGTGTGCGTAGTAAGGTGTGACGTTTCTCTGATAGTTCACGAATGATAGATAGACGCTTGGATAAAAAGTCATTAATCAAAACATCTTGTCTATGTTGTAAATACCGATGAAGATAAACACGTCTTTGAATACATCTTCTGTAGATAGATCTAATTTTATTTCTCATTTATTTGTACAGCCAGGTAACCAACAAGTTAATCAGTAAGATTTCCTATGACCCGAAGAAATCATTGACACCTCACTTCAGAGCAGCACCATAGTGCACAATGGCAACAATATCAAAGGCACAGTCGAGCTCCGAGTTAGTAATGACTACTGAGCGACAATTTCTAAACGCCACCACAAGTTTTATGGTGTACAGTAACTTCAGTGAAAGTAACGAAACTTGTAAATTTGACGAAGAAACTCAGTGCATGATTGGAATTGTCATCACATCACTTGGTATAATCCTCAACATGGCTTTTATGTTTGTCGTATTTCGCGTGCCATCTATGCAAACCATAACCAACGCTTACCTGGTAAACCTGGCTGTAGCAGACCTGATACATTCTATTGTCCTATTCATTATATGGACATGTGGTCTAACTGGCAGAGAATCGTGTTTTTTTAATGATATAAAATATTACTGTTCATTTTTGTTTCCAACGCGAGTCAGTCAGTATGTATCAATACTGACAGTGTCTATAATCAGCATGGAACGCTACCTGGCTCTCTGCAAACCTTTGATCTTTCGCGCAGGTATCATTCACAATAAGTGCTTTGTTACAGCTGCAATAACAATGACCTGGATTGTATCATCAATACTGGCAACGGAGGGATTGGTCGATTGCCTTGATTACAGTGGTCGAGCTGTCGCCGGAAGGATTATATATTTACTTGCAGTTTTTCTACTTCTGATAATAACAATAATTTTCTACATCCTCATTATCGTTCAAGTAAGAAGATCAAACCAGGCTGTCAAAAAACACGAGAAGCAAATAATTCGAGTATGTCTATCTGCTGCCTTGATATACTTTCTTTCCAATATACCTGCAGTTTTGGAATCTGTGGTGGCAGTCCTCGAGTATTATGGTTTAGTAGAACTGTCAACGGTAAGATTTCTCTGTCTGCATAATGCCAGTACGCTTTTACTTGAAATCAATTCAGCTGTCAATCCTATCGTGTACAATGCACTGAGTTCAATTTACCGCACTGCATTCAAGGAAGCATTCTCCTGTCTTCTACAAAAAAACGGTTGCACTTCAATTTTCAAACTGGATCGCACCTTGCTACAGAATACTGAAATGATAGAATTAAACAAGAGCAAACAGATTAAGTCTGCTTTATAGAAAGCTACAAGCTGATCGACTTCAATTGACATTTCATTTTGAAGCGTATGAAAAATAGTTCACGTATGAGATTCAGTTGCTCTAATTCGATGAACTTCGAACTCATGAAGAAACTGGAATGTCTACAGACTACGATGATAAAGTGATACCGTGTTACCCAATGATGAAGAAAAACTCATGGCCACAAAATATCGAATACCTTGAAAGACAATCATGGATAAGGTTAAACGTGTGACTGTAATATATACAAATGTAGAATTTTATCGCCAAACAGAGTGTGCATTACATTTTATTCATTGAATTCGAAAAAGGAATACTTTCTTATAAAATATATCGTATAACATTACACTAGCTTCACAGAGCCCCCGGGAAAAGCTAGCTATCACGGACTATGCAATGCATATTAATTGCCTACCTCTTACTTCAAGTCAATCTTTCAAAGATACATGCACTTTTTTGATGGCTCGTTTTTATAAATAGGCAAGTCTTTACATGATAATACTCCTCCCAGGTCAATAGTTGTCATACAATTACATTCTAAGAACTATTCAAAGTAACAGCTGGTACGGATGAGTAATTTAATGATTTTGATGGTAGGAGAAACCAATTCTGCCGTCGGCGGTTGTACATGGAGACGAAGAATGAAACTCAAAGAAACTTTAATAAAAGATCGCTGATTTATTCATAACGTGATCATGTGATGAAAAGGAAAGCTCTTAGAGAAGATCAGTATCGTCCCTTCAAATCTATATGAATACCCTTGGGGTTCAAGACAGGACTGTATGTATTCTCGCATTACAGGTCAGTCACACAAACACATTGTTCAGTAGAAAGTCAAGGGAATCTTAAAAGGTGTCTGCTATCTACAGATGTTAGAGATAGAGAGTTCGACGGATCAGTCTAAAGACAAGAATCTTTGCTTTACAAATGTACATGTCAATTTTTCTCTTTGATCAATAAAAAATGAAAATGTATGTATGTATGTATGTATGTATGTATGTATGTATGTATGTATGTATGTACGTACGTACGTGTGTGCGTGTGATTATTAATCATTCGAATTAAATGGCAAAAACATAAAATAAAGAATATGAATTAAAAGTAAGGTGGGGGTATGTAATGACTGTTGATATGATGAGAGCTATAGTCCATAAAGGGAAACTAGACAGTACTTTGATAAGAGTCATTTTGCACTACCATGCAATACCTTATCATGCTTTGTGTTATGAAAAGATTACAATTTCTAAGAAAATTGGTGAATGCAATAATCGACTATTTCCCCATAAACGTTAAAACAAGCCGACCTGTCCAGCCATGCAAAGAACTAGACTCAAATGGTTATCTATCATATACTTTCTGATTGTCATTTAGACAATAATACGATAACGTAATATCTAGATAACGCTTCACTCACTAAAATTTACGAATGCTCATTTTATGCTCTAAACTATGTCCCCTGGCCTGAAAGATGCTTTTGTTACTTCTGCTATAGACTGGTTACATAAGTGAACCAATGGATGGACCTTTCAGAATGTATGTCCCCCAAATATTGCAAATATCATTAAACGCTTTTTGTATACTAGGATTGAATTCCTAATTTTTCATGTAAAGAATGTTAACCAACAAGTGGATTTCACATTACCCCGCTCAGAAACTGATACCAAAAGAACCAAAATCTGGTCACTTCTATGGTATACCAATAGTCAATAAACTTGGAAAGTAAACTACTGCACCGTATACTTCCTAACACCAAGCCCTTCCACTAACCTAGACAGATTTGTCAACCATCTTATGGATATCAATAACATCATCACTTTCCTATAGCGCTGCATCCTTGGTACTATGGATGCCGTTTCCATATAAACCAACGTTTCCACGAATACGATATCCAGGCAGTATAAGACATGATTAGCCAATCCTAATTAATGAACTCAAATTTAACGAGATGTTTGATTTCTTTCTCAACAAAACTGTTTTCAATTCAAAGTCAACTGTGTTAAAAAATTCAACAAGGAACAGCAATGGTAAGTAAGTTAGCCCCATGATATGCAAACGTAGATATCGAAAAAAAGAAAAGAAACAATTCTCGCGTTCTACCCAATTCTATCTGAAATGTGGAAACGTCTAATGGTCGACGCCATGTATATATGGTGTTATGATCTTGAATAACTTCAGATCGTCTAGGATCATTACTTCAATGCCATTCACCCATTTATAGAACAAACAAACATTCTTATCTAGCTACTCTGAGCTTTGTCCTGTCACCTGCGCCATACATTCAAATCTATCCCCCAGATGTAGGCCCTACATTACAGACGCATCACCTCTTGCGACAGCTGTACTACGTGATCACTTTAAAACCTTACACTCAGTTTATGGAAAAGACAATATAATGCTTTGACTGCATCTGCTGCCATCAACAAAACCTGAAAAATACAACTGATCGACAACTGGGATAACACTGTTAACTCACCGCAAGACATTCCGTTTGTTCTCACCTAGCACCTTTCACCCATCACTCTTCAGTATCTCATCCAGTAATTAATCAACACTGAAATGTCCTGGAATCCAACGGCACAATTAAGAAGACATTCAGTGCAAAACACACAATTTCTTTAATCGGCAACCACCAAAAACACAACAACTAAAGCCGAGATCAACATCAAAATTATTATCAATTACAACACCGTTAAATTCTAACCTTTCATCGGGCAATTGACTTGAAACACCCGGAACCTGATCTATGTTATCACGTATACTACAAATATAACAAACTGTACATTAGACAAATCACGCAGGAAATCCGTTTTGGAATTAATAAAATATTTGCATAGCTTAAGCACACATAAGTACTACGCACCCGATAACAATATTAAGTCATTTTAGAATCGCTGCAATATTTTCTATCAGAACATTTAGGAGAAGGAACTAGAACTCAAAATAATCAACCCCCTGTACACTCTTCCATCCGAAGAGTGACTGAGAGCGTTGAAGTTCGGTTAACGTTACCGTCGTACCCCAACATTCTTTACCTCCCATAAGGGGGGCTTATGTTATACTTCTGTATGTATGTATGTATGTATGTATGTATGTATGTATGTATGTATGTATGTATGTATGTATGTATGTATGTATGTATGTATGTATGTATGTATGTATGTATGTATGTATGTATGTATGTGTGTGTGTGTGTGTGTGTGTGTGTGTGTGTACGTCCGCGTGTGTTTATGTATGTATGTATGTATGTATGTATGTATGTATGTATGTATGTATGTATGTATGTATGTATACGTGTGTCTGTCTATCTGTCTGTCTGTCTGTGGACAAAATATATAAATGTTATTACATAGATTGTATTGAAATTGCAACACATCTTTCATATGGTAATGACAAGAACTGATTTGATTTTGGTAAACACATAATGGATATTGATTTATAATACTTGCATTATTGATGGTTTTTAGTAATTAGAATATAATTTGACACATACGTTGACCATAACAAAGTGCACACATAGTATCCTATTAAGCTGTTGGCATATGTTTTCATTTGTTTTAATGACTAACTTGTATAATTAATGACTCAGTAATTAGGTTATATCTTAAAATGCAAGCTTCAAAGTTCATATTATTCAGTATATATATATATATATATATATATATATATATATATATATATATATATATATATATATATATATATATATATATATATATGTCTGATGATCGCGCCATGCGTGAAACTCCGAGTTACAACCAAGAAAGAGTTCCAGTACTACCAAAACTATATATATATATATATATATATATATATATATATATATATATATATATATATATATATATATAAACATAATAATATCAATGCATCATTTGCAACCATTAATGATTTTCGACAATTAGGCCGTATCTTAAGAATGCGAGGTTAAAATTTCATACAATTTGGTGTATTCATTGACAATAAACAAAGCGCAGGTTTGTTCTGGATAATAATGTCATTTGCATGATTAATGATTTCGGTTATTAGGCTCTATCCTAAGAATGTAAATTTTAAATTTCATATAATTTGGTACATACATCAACCATACTAAAGCACATATGTTTAATGTAGTTATTTTTGTATTTTGTAATTGTGATGCGTAATTTGTATAATTATTTTTGACAATTAGGCAATATTTAGTTCATACTTCGATGGCATAAGAAGTGTAATTATGAATGATTTGTCTATCACCAGGCAATACCTTACGTATGCAAGCTTCAAAGTTCATATGGCTTCATATAATTAATTTTCCAATGAAGTGTACATCATGTAGCTGTAGCTCATCAGGACTTTGCATTCTAACAATATTGTGTAGGAACAAAATCTATGGTTTTGCCCTTACGGAGGGCATTCAGTTTGAAGTTCGTAGTATTTTCTGTTGTATGAATTTATTGACTTTCCACTGGTTTCAATCTTTTTAGAATGAAGTTTTGAATTGTAACCAGACTTAATCTCATTGTACCCTATAGTCATGCTTTGCATTCTCTAGAATTTATGGAATTTACAGTGATATATTTATTTATTTTTAGTCCCATTTACAGTCTCCAAAATTAAATAAAATAGAAACACACAAGAGTGCAAACGTAACACATAACACACACAAACAAACACACATACACACACAGACACATACACATTGTCAAATATATCACAATTTGATAAATAAACACAGTATGGCATAAAAAACAGCACAACACAAATATAATTACCAAATAGCATGTCTCACATTAAATGTGAATGCAGGACTACCAATAATAGCCAAATGTAAATTGAAACGCCTTCCCTAAGGATAAATCCTTTGTAATCTTCAGCGGATATATCAGAGTAATTGCCAATACCCATTATGGAATTAATAATGAAAAAACTGATTGAAATCAAAACCTACTTCATATAGCAATATCGGACGTGGGCGCTTTGTTATCACCGAATTACATGGAATTTGAAGCTTGCATTCGTAACATGTCTCTTAAAAGGCACGACTGCCTGGGCCTGGGACCCTATTTTGCATATGACTGACTGTTTGGAGGTGGAGAACTTGTGATGACTCACTGGCAAGTAATCACCAAAAATATAAACATTCCCAATCTGGGTTGTTCACATGCAAATGCCGCATATTTGAATAATCCTGAATGACACACAATGTAAACAGCTGTTTGCAGGGGATTTTGTCTCATTTTGAAAGTTTTTTTTCATTCTATGATACAAACAGATTGATTTTCAACTAATCAGTGTATCAAGTTACCATCCTACGACATTCACAAACAATTTGTACATGATACATGACCTGTGTGTTTCTCGGAGCATAGAAAAAATGCTGAAACAAGGCCCAGAAGCTAGTGCTCTGTACAGCAGTTTGAATTTCCCGTATTTGCATAGATTAGCCATAATCCTCTTTATATAGGGCAGTTCTGTGTTTAATCGCGAAATCCTTTAATTATGGAAAAACATGTTAATTTTATTAAAAAACAACTTCCTCATTGAGCTAAATCAAACACATGTTCTTTGTTATCGTCAAGGAATATACCAGATTATATGACATTCAAAGTTTTCAACTTTAAGAAACTGCCTATAAACCAAAACTCATTGCAAAGACTGAGGGGATATATCATCTGGCTTAAACCAGACACGCGTGCCATGTTGTCGTCTACATAAGCACCAAATTGTATGAAATTCGAGGATTGCATCACAAGGAATTGGAGGCATATGTGTTAATATTTGCTTGCTTTGACTACTTTTATGTTCAATAAAGATAAATTATAAATGTTTGAGTGTAATTTAATCTCAAGGGGTACCTGCAGCTGGTATCAACTAGTTCACTATTAAAGTGTACACATACGGTGCTAGTTGCTTTTTAGACACACTTAGAACCCTTGTGTAAATTTAAACTTTCACATTTTGGTAAGAAATAGTCAAACAGTCAAACTCATGTAGATATTCACATATATGCCTTCAGTTTACTGTGATGGCATTCTCAAAGCTGTTTAAATTTTTTTGGGTCCGCATCCAAAAACCAGCGCCATCAACGGCGATTACGATTTCATCCTATTTCTCTACAGCAACTGTGTAATGATAATATCGACCACTGGATCACAAGAACAAAGTCTATTTATTGGTATTTAACAATGCAATTTTCAGTATATATATTGTCACAGTGGTTGTCTGATCGAAAAATGATTCTCCAGTTACAATAAGCCTAAAGTTTCAACATGGCGGGAGATTGAAACTCAGTTTCACCGAAATATAAACTTGCTACTACTACCTACAGATACAGTTGTCATCTAATTAATATATGAATGTCTTTTAAAAGTAATTGACCAATTTCTAGTGAATATATGTCCCAGTTGCAGCTAGTACAGGTTCATAATATTGGCTAATTGCCGAAAATAATTAATTATGCCAATAACTCATTAAAACTAAAGGCTACATGAACAGGCTCTACAGAACACGTGCATTTTGAAATCATTAATAATGCAAATGAATCGTACATATTCATATTTTTACCAAAGCCTAATCAGTTCGACCGTTACTGTATAAGGAATATTGATACAGTAAGTCCTCGGATATTGCGTTCACAGACAGACAGACAGACAGACAGACAGACAGATAAACACAGAGAAAGACAGAGAGACAGAACCATAATATATTTTTTACTTACGGAAGATAAAAGGCCAATACCAGGAAATATAATCCCATTAATATTTAACAATTAGCGCAGCAGCATTAAAATGTACAGTAGTTTAGTAAGTCTTGTGGACGATTAGCATGCACATCGCAATTTGGCACATTTATATGTTGTTGACAAGGTACTTTAAGACGTTGGTATGAAGTTGGAATCTTGAAAACTGAACAACGTTATTCAGAGTTATGCATGCTTTTAGTTAATGTTAGTTTCGTGGGAGAGCCATTTGATAAATTTACGTTGAACACGTTCCAGTCATTCAATCTTTGCTTTCTGGATTTCAAGGATCTCACTCAACGGATGCATACTCTAGGCAACTGCTATTCATGTGTTATACAAAGTCAAGACGTCTGTACCTGATTACATGCAGGAATGCCCATCATTGAATCGGTAATGATGAAAGAGAGTGAGCCGCAGGACATTTCGCTTTTCTTAAATGTAGTACAGAAGGGCAAATCCGTCACCACACTGCTATACAAGGGTACAAGGTCATCGTTATAATGTATTTGTACTGTACTGTTGTATCACATCATTAGCATGAAATCAAAACTTATTTGCTTCCTTGTCAAACTATATAACTGTCGAAGCAAAGTAAATTCACCAGATTCTAGTATTGCGCACTCAGTCTGATGTTTTCAACTGTTAATATGCAATTTAACCAGGTTCACCACGGTTCAAATGATATAGGTTTGTTGTATATCAAAATCAATTTATATTACCATTACACAATTTTGCACTATTTACACATATTCCTCAGGAGCTGTTACCTAATAGGAATTTCTATTATTCAGGGATAAAATAATGAAGCACTAGGCACTTTATTATCTTAGCCTTGTCTTCCCGAGTTTACTCATACTCCCTTGATGAGATATTACGAATACAAACTACATATTTGCCTTGTAGCATCAGGTGGGGTAAAATACGAAAAATAAAGCGAAGCAACATGATAAAGCCAAATTCTCCAAAATATTGTGATCATATTTGACTGAAGCCTTCAACAGCTATAGACTTGATACAGAACTCGTGGAGATTCTTTCTTTATCACTTACACTCATCAAGTTTTGACGGTGGATCACATTCAATTTGATCAAAATGCTATATATATCATGTAAAACGTGGCAATGGGGCACACTCTTATCGCAGTCTAAATACACTGAATTAGTAGCAGGCCTTTAAAAGGTAACAATTCTGTGTTAGGCGTTCACCAATAATTACAGTTACTGTAAATTGGCATTCAAATACACATATAACAATCTGTTCTGGTAGCATTTTGATATCCTGCGTGTGTATGCCACAATTCAGTAATACAAAATAATCTATCAATTTGACTGGTAACATTGATTCATAATATCTTGGATAGAGACGATTTAAGATAATCTCCATTCTCTTATTCTGGTTCATTGTTCCGATGTAAATTCTTCACATAGGCTTATTCTGTCGAGAGTAAAACATACCGCAAAACTCGTTCGGTATATTTATCGGAGTTGTATATCTCTTGAGGTTTTAACAAAAACTATGTGTAAAGCTTGTAATTCTAAACTAATGAGATCACTTTTGGCAGCGACGTTTGGGACCAATCTTCGATTCATCGATCATCTATTATCTACATTTTTCCAATTAATTTGTAATGCACAGTGAAATGTGTAATTAGAACGTTAAACCAGTTTCGCAACAGTAGCAAAATCAGTGATTATATGATTGTCAACTGTTGTAACTGCTAAAAATGAAAAGATTAACAGAGAACTGTCATAGTGGTTATCTTGTCAATACGTTTGTATCACAACCCACCAATTTTAACTCATGTGAGGATTGTATCCATTTATATTTTCGTGATCTGTAATTTGTTACGTTTATAAATCACTCGCGTTGACACGTGTCTATGATACTCCAGTGGTTTCTATAAGTCTTAGAGTGCAATTTACTGAAGTTTGCAAAAGTGTACATCAATCTAATAAACATGTTTTAGTTTTTTGACTGATATTTATTTTCAGAAATATAAATAATGCATTTGATTTATTATCGCAGTGGTCATAGATATAATAGCTAGAATAATCTAGTCTTATTTTGGTTGATAAACTTATTAATTGCATTCTCCGGTTTATTGGACTATGGCTTTTTGAATTTCTTTGCATTTGGGCGTTGAGTCCTAAGGTAAAACCATTCAACAATGTATGTGCCTCTGAAATGAAGGCAGTTTGTCTCTGGTTGATAACACACAGAGGAGACTGGCTTTGACTATAGTTTTCCAAACTTCTGATGGTCAGAATAACAGAAGAGAGCAGTAGGCACAATAAAGGTGGATTTTTTGGTGTTTCTAATCGTTTCTAATCAGTCTAAAACAAACATATCAGTTATATTTATTTGCGGATTGTTTTCTGTCGCTTGTCTTGTTTAAAAGAAAAAAAGTGAACTTCAGAGTAATTGAAAATGCTGTAGACACTATTGAGTATACTTTTTTGCCGACATTTCTACACGATCCGCTTGTGATGATTATTTTATTATCTCCCTGGATAATATTGTATTTGGGAAAAACCACCACAAAACCGTAAACAAATAATGTAATAAAATTGTCAAACTGCAGCATAACATGAATCAGAGTTATCATCTTTGGGTGATTGACAAAAATTGAGATAATTTGAACGAAAGAAATTGTACCTTAATATCCAATTGGGAACGCTAATATTTAGGTTGAGGTGGTTGATAACAGATGATATAAATTACTAAGTGATGTATTATACTAGTGTGATTACAAAAACTAAAGGAAACATCTTGACAACTACCACACACAATCCAAATACATAACTTTGCAACAATTATCTCGGTTCGGAAGTGTATATACCAAAGATGCTCTAAGACACACTTAGATACGTTCATCAGTTCTGTATAACATAGTTATACATAGTTATACATAGTTGTTGTTAAACGACCAAGTTTCTAATTACCTATGAGTAACGTTCGCCGGTTCAGGTCGAGAGGCTTTGTCTAACAGTCCATTTGCTGGGTTTACCGCTAGGCAGACAGTTTGACAGAGCCTGTCGAAACGTCACTCGTAAGTAATTAGAAACCATGGTCGTGTAACAAGATCTATTTATTACTATGCTCTTAGCTAATTACCCCGGACTTCATTTTATATAGCAGCGCTAACATTAGTATCTTTATGATCTTAGATTTTGAATTAATCACAAATACATTCCAGTAGTTGACACTTTGGCCACATACCAAAAATAGACCACGAATTAACTTTGAATAATTAACTCAACTCACTCGACGTATATGTAGTAAAATGTATTTAAGATAAATGTCGAATACCATGTTAGGCTATGAGTGCTGTCATTAAATTCACACATAAATTCACACATATTAAGAAACACTGCCTAACAATCTGATTTACTCAACCATACTCATATTATAAGTAAAAATATGTAGGTTTAGATCCGATGTATTACGTCATTGCGTCTAACAATTTCAGGTGGCCTTGGTTATGTAATTGAATATATATATATATATATATATATATATATATATATATATATATATATATATATATATATAAATATATATATATATATATATATATATATATATATATATATATATATATATATATATATATATATATATATATATATATATATATAGTTTTGGTAGTACTGGAACTCTTTCTTGGTTGTAACTGCTGTTTATATAGAGTGTAGACAATAGAAATATCATCACTATTGTCTGTGTTGGTGGGTTGGTGTTGTATGTGTGGAGGTGTTGGTTGTTATTGTGTGAGTTATTGGGTGCGGACAAGTAGGTGTTGGCGGGTTGTTACATGTTGGGCTTTGATGTTCCGTTAGTTAACGGGTTTAGTTTAGGTGATAGATGCTCTATTGAAGTTGGACAAATGAAGCTTATTCTCGTGTCGGCATTTGGATATCAACTCGGTTCTTTTGTTTAGTGTGGAGCTTTTGTCTGCTTTAATGATGGTTAGTTTTTCGGTTAAACACAGGTTGCATCGTTTTGTTTTATTGGTGTATGCTAGGGCTGTCTTGCTGATGGACCAGGATACGGAAAAAGTCACACACACACACACACACAATATATATATATATATATATATATATATATATATATATATATATATATATATATATATATATATATATATATATATATATATATATATATATATATCCATTTTCAAACCAGGAATTCTTCGTATATTATACTGCAACTGTTTATGTTAAATCGCAAGGGTTGCGAGCATATAATTAATTTATCAATCAATCAATCAATCGATCGATTGGTTGATTGAATGATTAATTGTTTTGTGTGATATTAATAAAGTTTTATGGTGATATAAACCTTGTTTTCTTCCTTCCTTGGCTAGTTTTCGTTTCGAACTGTATATAATTAACTTTTAAAAGACCCCTAATCTTATAATTTGGTAATTTCCGCGTAATGATAAGATTAAGGGTGTATGTTTAATTTAGATAAGGGAAGAATCGACAAGATGCCTTCATTTAGTCAATAAAGTGAAAATATACAGAGGAAACTAACCAACTAACCAACACAAGTTTTATATCACCACAAAAATTAGTCAATTGATCAATATCACAAAAAGGTTTTACTTCACCACAAAATTAATTATTCGATTGATCGATCGATCGATATATCAATCAAATACACGTTCGCTGTGGTTAAATAGACAACTGTATAGCGGCTGTTATTTTTTATATCCATTTGGACTTATGTTGTGTCAATACTACATTTTCGATCGAGATTCTTTGAGTGCAATTTGATCATGATCGATATATTTCAACATTTTAAATGGCAATTATAGCTAAAGAGCACGTGGAATTCTCGAGAGGGTAGTTTTTAATTAATTATCTAAGTCTAGATACATTACTGTCAAAATAATTATACTTATCAATTGCCACATCTGGCATGGTGATTCATCAAATAAACTATCATATCACAACTATATTCTTCTAAGTCAAAACTGCCTCCACTAATTCGATATCTTAAATATCACGTATATGTGTGTGTGTTGTGTAAGAGCCTTTTTTCTGAGTTGAACTCATGAATCAGCAATACCCTGCAGTTGTCTTATAAATTGTTATATGTGATGTTTAAGGACAAAACTCCTCAAGCAACATAAACGCATGCGCAACGCTACAGCGAACATATATTTTACCCAAGGAATTGTAAGTCTAGTGTTATGTCAATGTCTTGAAGACTTTAAATCTACAATTTTCATTTTGTGTTGAGGTCCCGATGGCTACGTACAGGAGCATGTGTGTGTGTATGTATGTATGTATGTATGTATGTATGTATGTATGTATGTATGTATGTATGTATGTATGTATGTATGTATGTCTGTCTGCCTGTGTGTGTGTGTGTGTGTGTGTGTGTGTGTATGTATGTCTGTCTGTCTGTCTGTCTGTCTGTCTGTCTGTCTGTGTGTGTGTGTATGTATGTATGTATGTATGTATGTATGTATGTATGTATGTATGTATGTTTGTGTGTGTATCACAGTTTAAGGAGAAAGCAGGTTTATCTAAGTCTACAACATATTCTCAAACCAAAAAAGAAATCAGCTTTTGGGAAATAGTATGGCGAACTATCGTATGTTTGGATCATCCACAACCCAGTACGTGATTTGTCCAATATTCTAGAATAACAAGAAATAATAACGTCTTATACCTTCTCAAATTGACATCCTTAATATGACAGCAATATATCATATGCATGTCTTCATCACGTGGAGTATTACGTGTCCATTTTCAGGTTACTTGTGGTTTTATTGCCAGCATGTTTAGCACATTCATCGAAAATTCATGTAACTCAATCTAGCAGCTTCAGGTCTTTCTTTGCCAGGAATCATTAATCTGATTTAGTCTGCCAGGGCACAGAGGATTAATTCTCTCTCGTTTTGTATTCCACGTTAAATGTGATTCCGTTTCGGTGATAACTTTACTTGCTTGAACGATAGAGACCTTAAAAACAATTGATTTAATGTTGTAAGAAGATAATATGTCAGACTCTGCATCCGAGATTCTATGTCTTCAATGTAAGGCGTTCTTTATCAAAGGATTTCATCTCTAATCTATTGAAAAAAAAAATACATCGACACCGTTTTTATTGATCATTGAACATTGAATTTCTACCGTATTGAAACCTAAAAAGTGTCTCCATGGTCTTCATCAGTGTCATAACGCCTACAGTCTAATAACCTGTCTGTACCTCGCGTTTCTCAAAAGTCGTATGACTCAAAACTACCTCTACTTTATAAACCTGGTCTGCACTTACCGACGATAAGTTTTAATTTATGATAATATACTACATATTTGATATCCCTGTTGCATTTACTCTCAACTTCCGTGTCTGTCAACATACTTAGTTTGCATTTTTCCTTTAAAGTATGGGCCATATGAATAAGAAATACTGTAGTAGGCCAATCAGTGCATTGCAGCTAAATATATGCATGGGGTCGTTAGAATATGAATACTGTGGAAAAACACCACTTCTTATAGGTTGATGCATTTACAATTCTACCCACGTCGTTTCAGGTCCTTTCGGAATTGCAATACCCATAGTGCTCGTTTCCGACTCAGTGCCTTGACTGTGCATGGGTGTAAATGTTGTAAGCAAGATGTGAGCAGTATTTGGCGACAGCGCTTTCAGAACAACGGTTTGACTGGCATCACCAAGCAAGCTTACTGTGCTATCGAATATAGGTAAGTGGTCAAAATAACGACGTTATACCTTAGCAATGAGATCTGTACTACATTAAATGTATGAGATGTATACTAGTGTTAGAATGTGTCTGAATGCTCGCATCCCTATTTTTTATAAAGGCCAACTGAAATATAGTGAATGTATTCATACAATTTTCAGCCGTCAGGATTTTTAATTGAAACGTCAAACTCTTTTGTTCGGTGTTTAGTTTGTATCATGGAAAGTGAAATGAGTTAATTAGCAGATGAGGTACTTCATGAGTGTGTGTTTCTCTCAGTAAAACATATTACTATGACTATTGCACTGTTAGGCATCAGCCAGTTGAATTATGCATCTTGATAATCTTAAAACATTAACAAAAACTTGGAGGAATGATGATTAAGTTTGTCCGACATCATCTAGTTTTTCGTAAAGAGAATGATACGAAATCATACACAGACTGTTACCAACCAGACATCAGCTTCTGAGTGTCTTACTCAAAGAGTCAACCCTATGCATAAGTCAACAAAGAATAATGCCGATCTAAAGTTGCCTTTAGAGCACGCATTGTACTAAACACTTCATTGAACGATGGCGACTACAGATAATTTGATCACTTCTAATGAAATAAATCTCGTTTAATATTTAACAAGAATTACATTAATCTCTTTGAATTATCCACGTTTAGAGCGTTGTTATCACGTATTGCAGTGTCCCTGATGGTATCTCTTACACGTCAAGAAGGCACTGCATATTAGTTTTCATTAATTATTCAGTATCAGTGGATACCTTACAAGTATATGTTGTTGTCGGTTGAAATAACAAAACAGGTGAATAAACATGATTCTGAAATTATGGTTTCGTGTCATAGTGATAAGATGTTCATTCTGAAAGGCAAATATATTTAGATTTGAATTCTGAGTGATGCATTTGGAGAATTTTAAAGATGAAGAACATTTCAGCATAAAGAAGCCGGAATTATACAATGCATAAATACGTAACACATATCTAGTTAAATCCCTTGATATGAGATTTCATTGTTCCCACTCTTTTAACCTAACTGAGTATTACGATAAACACATTCAATAAGTAAGATGGATTCCCTTGAAAATCTAAAATAAATTCAATATAATTCGAAAATATGTAGTTATTCCCAAAGGTCAAGTAAGCTTATATTATGCGAGTGTAAATAGTCATTAAAATTCCATAAATTAAAAGAACTCGACGTTTGGAAAACACTATTTCCTGTGATTACCTTAATTGTAATTCACCAGCTGCATCTAGATGAAAATGTATGAAGAGCGGCAATTGTACGAAAGCTTGACTAAATCTGAGATTTATTCAAATTAACTCGCCAGTTATGAGCTGGGAGCAGTTTGCCTTTATTAATGAAACAGGTTAACTTACGCCTCCAAAGTATTGAAATAAACCCCAGAATTACACAAATTGTGTTAATCCAAAATATGGCTCGAGGTTAACACAACATAATACCTCATCTAATGAAATATAATTTTATCAAGCAAGCTATAGAGTAATTCTATTAATTGATCAACGATCGTTGTAATCATCATAAAACTGTCCTTATGTAACAATGTCTAGAATGCCCATTTTAAAATTTATTTAAAACAGTTTTGGGGGAACACATATAAGCATTCACAGTTCGCATTAAACATCTACGAACAGACGTGACAACTAAAGATATCTAAATATATAGTATGATATATTGACATTTAGAGAAAACTAAAAATCACGTTCTATTGAAAAATCCTGTTGATGATGTATATGGGGCATGCAATACATCTGTACTGTTCACTTCAGAATCTACGAGTCGTGATTTTCCAAGTATACTGATTATGAAATACAGTTACTAAACTGATCTTGATCATGATATGATCATTATGATTTCACGTCTTTATGTCCATATAAGCCACACTTTATAAAAGGTATCCACAATTCAAACATTATATAGCTCAAGGTAGCATTTGAATTCATAATGCAATACTATGCATAATTCTTAACCTCTCCTAAATATTGTTTCATTGGATTTTACCCCTAAGTAGAAGAATTGGTACCCCGCAAAGAAAAGCAACGCAAACACAAAACTGTTACAATTATAAATTCATGTCCCAGAGTTCCACGTCGATAGTTATTTAAGATTCAAGGGGTTTTGTGTTTGTTTGTTTGTTAAGAATCTAATTTTACATTTTATATCGTATTCTGTTTTTAATCTAGCCGAGTTTTAGTGTAGAAAAAATGTAGTGCTACATATCTGCCTATGCATTATCTTACATAATTTAAGACATTCACACTTCGAAAGATGTCATGAGAAGACTACCAAGCCTGGGGTATCAAACTGTGTCTGACATTTAAGAACAAACACTTTAGATGGCGGACATATCGCCGTAGTTTCGTATGAAGATACTGATAGATTCTTAGACATATGCTGGGTTTTAGCATACTGTCTAACTTAGATTACTTTAATTTAAAAGGTCATTAAGTCAAGATAAAACACTAAAGGGGTAAATTGTAAGAAGGGAAATGTACGAGTGGCATCTCGATCGTCTTTAGATTGCTTCGACTTCGATGTAATGAAGACATCAGGGTAAAGATGTCGAATCGAGTATTTTATGTATGGTTCTTTTCAAGACAGTCTACTTACATCAAGTGATATACCGGTAATATATCAGATCGTGACACCATGCGTATTATCGTAAAGCCTTACAACGGCCATTAAGGGCAAACGTATACACGTTTCTATAGTTCTGCAATATATGTAATCAACCACTGCTAGACACAACGCAAAATTCAATGTGATCTTTTGTTTGTCTTAAAGGTAATGCTGATATATCAGTCATCTTTCGTACCTTACGGTGTATACTTATTATCAATTCCGAAATGTGGTCACGTGATCGTAAGCCAGCAATCTTTATCATAGTATCGGAGAAGTCTTACTGCAGTTTTACTATATCAACTAAATGCTTTTAGTGTTTGAAAATATTTACTTCATTGTTGTTTCGGCCATTCCTTACAGTGGACGCGTAATAGGCAATTATACAATATATAGGAAACAGATATGCTAACTAGATATTCTTGACAAAGTACATTGTAATTGATTTACTACTGACATATGGCGGTCTAGGATGAATGATAATGTGTCAGTGCCTTACAGGATATCAAGATATACCATCTTCGTACAGAAATGATACTAGTATACGTTACCTCTAAACACGTTGGGGCGATTGTGTTATAGCTATGGGAATTATTGCATACATCTTTAATCCCTTTACGGCGCTTACGAACGATATCACATTTCTATATAAGAACACTGTCTCCGGAAGAATCATGCATGATGATTCTTTAGGAAGGTGTTCCACGTGGAAGGCTGTTTTTGATCATGCATACTGATGTCGCGGAAGATCATTCCATGACACCAGGCCTCGTTCGATGATACTAAAATGCATGTTTGAAATGTATGTATAACATTTCTTTTGACTTATTTTCATTCAAAACACATGCCAATTACTTTGATGCAGAATATATTGAGAATAGATACCTAGATTACATAGTATATTGGGTATCGATATGATGTGCATATGAATATTCACAGTTTAAATAAGTCTTGGGAATGATGTAGTTCTGTATTTATCATGGAAATATTTTGACCAACATAATACATTTGAGGAATAATCACCATCTTTTAATAATTGGCGGAAGACTGCTACGATTTAACATCATATCATTCATCGGATGTGTTTTGAATATCAAAAACTAATGTCACATAGCGCAACGTAACTATTGCTGAAATACGTGTAATGTTATCTTTGTGTAAGTGAAAAGTTTAATGGCTGGAATTCGTAGCATCATTCACTCCATTACATAGTTTTAAACATCACTTGTAGACAGTGTTTAAAGTGGCAAAAGCTGGATTTATAAATTGTTTACCCACATGAAAACACTGATAATATTGATGTCGATGCATAAATTCTATATTAACTGGTTACATTGCAATTGTGTTTTGGCATTGTTAGAATAGTTGACAGAATAGTAGGGAATTTCTCGACCCCATTTTTTTATAGCTATACAAATTACTATACAAATTACTTTAGATTGTTTATGAGTATATTAATACCAGTTTCAGTTCTTGATACTTGATAAAATGTTTTTTATAAAATTAAAAATCTCTAAAATAAATACCCAAACCTCATGTGGCTACGAACATATGTTAAATATATTGTACAACAAAATTGACGGAAACTTCAGCCTTTGGTAATATACTCTTCAGTAAAGAAAATAACCCGCTACGAAGGTCAGTCGTATTGACACATTTTATACAGCTATATGTACATCTAAACTTGATTGCAATGACATTGGTGCGAGCTACCTTAGGCAAGACAGTGTTATATTCAATCCCATTATTTGACAGTTGATATACCGCATTTGAAACATTTGCCTGGAGATAAGTAATTAAAATGACCATGTTAAAGCTGGCCGATTCAATTTATATGTACTTAACTTTTTGACTGACCGTCGATACATTTCTTTGCCCAACTAATAAATATATTACCCCATACCTCGACAGACCATGAAGTTTCGTATA